>NW_013550156.1:0-23030 GCF_000499425.1 Eimeria acervulina | reverse complement strand
AGCATATATATATATATATATATATATATATATATATATATATATATGCAATGCACATGGGTATGTAGATACGGGCATTTTTATACATATATATATGCACATTCAGCTACGCAGCAGTATTTGCATGCACATGCATGCAAACAAAGGCATACACCCATTGCTAGACACACGCCTACATCTGTCTTTGTTTGAGCTGAGGGAGCATGCGTTGCTGTTGATATCTTCTTACCTCTGCGGATGATGAATCCCTCTACTGCCACGTGGGCCTCTTCTCCTGGTGCTGCAGGCAGCAGCTGCAGCTGCAGCTGCTGCTGCTGCTGCCCAGTGCGTGCAGCAGGAGAACCCCTAAGAGGAGGGCGCGGGGCTCCTTCTGAGGGGAGCGCAGGTTTAAATGCCTTTGTTAAGACCCTCTCGACTCTTGCAGCACTGAGAGGGCTCAACGAAGAGCCAAACAAAGCAAGAAAACCCTCTTTTAATGCTGCACGAAGCTGCAGCGGCCGCACAGACCGCCGGGTAACAGCAGCTGCATGCAGCAAAGAGCGAGATAGCGTCCGCAAGGAGTAGCAAGGGGTCTTGTTGTTGCCGTCTAGTAGCTGACCCGCCTCTGCCAAGCATTTGAGGTGTATATACACCTCAGCCACCAAACGTGAAGGCGGGTCCGCACACAAAGGCCTCAAATGCGCATCCACAACTGTAGTAATGTCCTCGAGTCCCTCTGTCTCATCTACATACAACTCTGTAAATCGCTGCCTCACTTCAGCAGGCAATTCTCTCTTCCCAACACCCGCATTCATATCGGTAGGTGCATCATTCCCTCGCTGCTGCTGCTGCTGCTGCTGCAAGGCATCTTCTGCGTTGTGGGGCTCCTCTTCGTCGTCAAAAGATAACTTGTGCTCCGCCAGTCGAAGGGGAGGCGCAAGCATAGGGGGATTCATGCATGCAAAGACACGGAAGTTGGGATGTCTGTACACCCGGCGGGGCTTACCCCCTTCAAGCAGCAGCAACGGCTCCTGAGGCTCCTCCAGCAGCCCCAGAAGCCGCTGCAGCAGATCAGGAGGAGCAAGATTGATTTCATCCAGCAGCAGCCACTTCCCTGTTCTCACAGCTTCGACAAGGGGGCCCTCAGTGAAGACAAAGTGCAGCTGGCTGCGCCTCTTGCGGGCCCCTCCTGGAGCTGCAGCAGCTGCTGTTGCTGCAGCTGCTGCCTCCCACTCCTCACCAGCAGCAGATAAGAACCCTCGCAAGCCACAAGCGTCAACAAGGGATTGAAACTTACGCGGTGCTGCAGCACTGCAGTCTGCGAGGGCAGGGTCCCCTAAAAGAGCATCAAAAGATGTCTGCAGATCTGTGCAACGTGCCAGCAGCTCACCGACTGACACGCGCTCCTGCTGCTGTTGTTGCTGCTGCTGCTGCTGCTGTTGCTGCGGCGGTGTAGCGGTGCAGACCACCGGCAAGATATTACCGCATTTCCGCAGCAGCTGCAGCAGAGCAGTGTTAGCTGCTGCTGCCAGCCTAAGCAACGCTATGTAGGCCTCACGCTGCAGCAGACGGGACCCTCCTCGTCTCACCCTGAGCATCATCTGTCTCATGGACTCTATAAGGTTTGACCGCTGCTGCTGTTGCTGCTGCTGCTGCTGCTGCTGCTGTTGCTGCTGCTTGCGTTTCTTGACTTTGGGTGCCTCTGCGTCGCTGTCGGCGTGTGGGGCGCCCGCAGCATCTTCGGCTGTTGGAGGCCCCAGCATGAGGTCTGCGAGATGCAGCAGCTGCTGCCATAGATGCAGCGCCTCATGCGGCGGGTGTCTAGGGACCCAGCGGCCCAGAAGGTCTTCTCCCTCACTCTGACGATGAAGATTTACTACAATAAGTTCTTTCCCCAGTCTCCGGGCTAAGTAAGAAACTATGAATGTCTTGCCAGCCCCCGTATCCCCCACAAACAACAGGGGCTCCTCTGCATGCAGAGCGCCCCCAGCCTGCTGCACCAACCGCAGCTGCTGCCCCGTCAGCAGCTCTGCTCCTGCTGCAGGCTCCCCCAAGTCGTCAGCAGCGCCAGCAGCACCTTCTACTGCTGCTGCTGCTGCTGCTGTCTCTTCATCTCCTCCCAACATAAGAATGTCGCTGCCCTCTGCGGTGCTGCTGCTGGGTGGCCCCTCCGGGGGCTCCGGTTTAGGTAGGGTATAAGGCCCGATTTGAAGGGCTTCTGCTGTCTCGCGAAGCACCGGTCTCTGGCTGAAGAGCAGCGCCTCTACCTGACCTTCATGCACATCCCATATAGCAGCGAATGCTACAGCAGCACGCAGCCGCAGCTGTCTATCACTCAGGTGGCCCAGCAACACTGCTGCTGCCTCTTCTACTACTCGCAGCCTCAGCCGATCCGTCAGGAACCCCTCAAAGATACTCCCGCTGCTGCTGCTGCTGCTGCTGGCAGCAGCAGTAGCTAGTGTCTGCAACCGTCTGCAGAGCTTCACAAAGTCCCTCAGCTGAGGCAGCCGCGCCGCCTTGGGAGGCGGCAGACCCGGCCTAGTGAGGCCTGCTGCTGCAGTTGCTGCTGCAGCATCAAAGGCCTTCTGTAGCCTTGCAGCAACAGGCGCAACAGCAGGAAATGAATGACTAACAATCTGATGGACGTCTGCTGCTGAAGGAGGTGGCACATGCAGCAACACCCACGACTCTAACAAAGGCGACAGGGGAGGCGGAGGCGCAGTTAATACAGCATCAAGACATTCTTCAGGGCGCTCCCCAGCTGCTCCCTTCTCTTCTGCCGCTTCTTCTGCTGCTGCTTTGCTGCGTTTGTTGGTGCGGAAGTGGCGCACGGGGGCAGCAAGGGTAGCGAAGAGGGCGAAGTCGGGGTGTACGCGCAACTGCTGCTGCTGCTCGTGTACTGCAAGGCTGCCTGTTGCTGTAAGGCCGTGCAGCAGCGCATGCACATCCTGCGCCAGCTGCTGCAGCTGCTCTATCACTATCCATCGCCCCTCTCGTACGCACCGTGTCAAGATGCCCTCCTGCCACTCAAACTCCCCAGCACGCCGCCCACACACCCAAGACCCTGTAGCCAACCCACATCAGCAGCAGCAGCAGGAGCAGCAATAGCATGCATGATCAGTAGCCGCAGTAATAGCATGATCAGCAGCAGCAGGAATAGAATTATCAGTAACAGCAGCAGCAGCAGCAGCAGCATAGTATAGGCCATATATACTACAAATGCAACAAGTGCTGCACAGAAGCAAACAGGCGCAACAGCCTCTTTCTGCCTCCTTAACCTTCTCGCTGAAACTGCAGCAGCATATTATTACTCTCCTGAGGCTGTGGCTGTGAGTGTGGCTGCGATGACAGCTGAGTAAAACCTCCTCTCCCTCTGCCGTCTCCCTCACACCACTGTTCCCTCTAAAGACAGTTCCTAGTTGTTTATTTTCTTCCCAGGCAAAGCAGCAGCAGCACCAGCAGCAGCACCAGCAGCAGCAGGAACAGCAGCAGCATCAGCACCAGCACCAGGAGCAGCAGCAGCAGCAGAGCGTCACTCAGAGCAGCGGCAGCTGCAGGGCTTGGGGCGTTGTAAATTAGAGAGAATGAAGTCTTTGTGTGTATGTCTCACCGACAAGGTCTTTTGCTTCTGTTTGCTGATCAAGGAAGAGACTGACAGGCGGCCGCTGTACCCCCACAGTTTGTGCAAGCCATCGAATATACGAACTCTTACCACTGCCCGGAGAGCCGTGCAGCAGCACAGGGGGCCTCACTCCCCACCTCCGCGAGTTGTATGCCCAGAGCAGCTTTTCTAATAACCGACAAGCCAATGGGGTAGGCACCAAAGGCAACAAAGAATTGCTGCTGCCCCAGCGTACACTCCCTGGGGGGTTCTTCTTAACACCTGAGGAGGCGCTGCAACGCCCCTCAATAGCAACTGCTTCCTCTGGCCTTGGGGCCTGTATTGAATCTGAATATGACTCCCCAGGCCCAGACGTGAAGGCTCCTCTGCGTTGCACAGATGAAGCAGTTGCTTCACTTGGTGCAGCTGCTTCATTTGCTGCAACTGCTTGACTTGATACTGCTGCTGCAGGTTGTGCTGCAGCTGAAGCGGCAGCGGCAGCTGTAGATGAAGCGGCATATGGCGCTCCATTTGCAGCTGCAGCTGGTGCCACAGCTGGTACTACACTTGCTGCTGCTGCTGCTGCTGACGGTGCTGCTGCAGCTGCTGACGGTGCTGCTGCAGCTGATGACGGTCCTGCTGCTGCAGGTGCTGCTGCTGCAGCATTAACGGATGACTTTGCCCTCCGCCGTGCACGACTGGAGGGCTTCTTACTGGCAACAGGTTGGGGCCCCATTTTGAGGAGCCCCAGAGTCAGTATATGCGCTCTACAAATCAAGTGAAGGCGGCATTGCTTCAAATACCATTACTCGCCGCTCCTCTGCATGCGACTGCTCCCGCAGCAAGGAGATGGCGACAAGCCACAGCCTGCTAGCGATGCTCCTCCAGCTACTGCTTTGGGTGCTGCTGCTGCTGCCGTTGCCTTGCTCTATGCGGCAGTTTTACAGGTATTTAAACGCAGCTGAGGCCCCCGTCGCCTATCGAAAGTGAGTGAGAACAGAGAACAGAACTTGATATGGCGTTAAATAGCTTTTAAAACTATTCTCTATCTTTGAGAGGCCCCAAAAAATGAAGAAGTTTCTAGTGAGCTGAAACAGCTGCAGATCTACGCGAAGTAGCAACGCCAACAACGCCGGGCAAGGCTTAACTCCCACCTTATCCAATGCTTGTGAGGCTTCACAAGATAAAAAAGAGTTATTTCGAGTGAATTTCCCTGAAAAGATGGAAAATGTTGGAAGTTTTTACTACCATTGCCTCATCGGGTATACTCATCGGGGCTGTGGGGCGGCTTGGGGCCCAATTTTGCAACTTTGTCATCTTAAGATAAAATATTCCCCTCAAATGTCACTTTTTGATTGAATTTCATCACTTTTTTACACTTGTAATGTCAAGAAACAAATACGAGGGTCAAACTTGAGGGCCTCCCGCGCAACGCCGATTCAGAAAGGCGGTTTCGAAGGAAAAGATTTCGGCAGCGGCCGGTAACCACTCCGAAGGAATAACCGGAAGGATAAAACATTATATAATCAACTAATTAGTTTAATTTTTGAATGTATTTGGGTCGTTATAGTGATCATTTATGTCGATATTGCCAATGTGGTTGTGGTGACGGACGGCGGTTGTACTTATGAAATCGAATCGGACTTTTGTAGAAGCATTGAGTAAAACACGGAGCTGCTAATTGAGCTAAAGCAGTATTTAATAGTAATCAGATGCTATTCTCCATGATTACTGTTCGTGTTTAGCCTCAGTAGGCAAAGTATTCCTGTCTTCCGCTTTCCGGGTGTACGCGCGGCCTCCGTTTAGCCGTTGCAACTCTGCTTGAAAATTCTTTAAACTACGCGAATGTGACGGTCATCACGGAAGACAGCATTTTTATTCTGCAGGAGCCATGAGGGTTTTGGCTTTATCATCGTTTTGTGTGGCTTCACTCTTTTCCGTCTTTATGTGCTGCAACATTCCTTGCACTTCCCTGCGGCTCAATCAAACCGCCAAAGAGGACGATGATGAGCTGAGCGTAGGCTACCTTATTAACTAGATACTGCATTTGATCACACCAATATAAATGTTCACACAGGAGGAGGAAAGAGAGGATGATGTAGACAAAGTGGCTGATGAGCTTGAAGCGCAAACGCAAAGGTGCTTTCTGATTCGCACGCACTCCAAAGCTTTCATGCGCCAGTTTTACCGCTGGACTCAGAGATACTGCTCTGGAGCTAAAATTGGAACACGCCAGGGAGTTGGCTGAAGAAGCCGAAATAGCAGAGGTGAGGAGAGGAAAAAGCTGCAATCCATCTTCCCTGATGCAGCGACGACCATCTCAACAGGAAAATGCAGAGGACGCAGTGGCTAAGGCGGCCCTTGAAAAGGAACAAAAAGTACGAATGCCATAACTGCAATACCCAGAGAGAGGAATTGAAAGGATTTTTATTTTATTTCTCAGGATCGTGCGGAAAGCCCAGACAGGAAGCTGGAAGCGATGATGCAGGAACTGATTAATGTGTGCAAAGCATCGATCCTTAAGTACCCGGAAACATTAAAATATTAATATTTGTTTACATCAGGTGGCATACAGATTGAGAGAAGTCAACCAGGTATTTCTACTCGTGAAGTTTTCTGCATTTCCTGCTTTCCCTCACTATGGGTTCGTTCAGAAACTGGCTATCCTCGACTGACCGAAACAAGGAACCATGGAAATCGAGTTTTTATTGCTGATTATTAATTGCAATAATTAAAAAGAGTTTAATGGCAGTTTTTCCTTTCATTTCCTCTCCGTGTGTTAGTGGTCATTCTCTCGAGCTCCTTTTCTTGCATCGACCCAACGCAACTGCCCGAGTGTCGGCGATGTGCCACTCTAGGAAGAACAACCTTCCATTTCTCTTCAGATAATAAACTCTACATAACCTGCAATTTAAATTATTACTTTGAATTTAGGATATACTGACTTTTTCGTCTGGTGGAGAGCGAGGTGGCGAGCAGATGCGTGTATGAGTCTCGTGAGCCGCAGGGCTGAACGGGAAGCAGAAGCGCCCTGCTCGGATAGTTCCTTCAATGTTCAAATCCAAATGAACAAACTTCTTAACTCCAATTAATTATAATTCATTCCTTTGATCTTTAAGGCTAATCGAAGGATGGCTTCCTCTTTCGAGTTCTTGCCGTTGCCATAGTGGCCGTCAGCCGCCCGTTCAGACCCGCTCTGTTTGAGGCGGCCATTGTTCTAAGACAGGCATTTGGGCGCATATTAATAAGGAAATAAGCTGAAATCTAACATATTTCGCAGTGTTTCAAGATGGAAGTTCCTCCTAGGCTGGCCTTTTACGTGTCCTGGGACGCATCGGGCACAGGCGGCATAAAGGAACTAATATTGGTGTATTATGCGAATGATAGCACCGTGGAGTTGCGAAACCTCCAAAGCAACAGCGGTAACCTGAAACGTGTGGCCGTTCCTAAGCATGTGGCTCAGTCGCTTTACCCTGGGGCTCAACTTGTTTTATTTTCTCGGCATCTGCGCATCGAGGACGCTGCCAATGAACAAACGGCTGCTTACCTCTCACGTTCCATGGAGCCGGCCTTGTGCATATGGCGAGTAGAAGACACACACAAGTACGCAGACACTTTGCAAAGCCTCCTAAACTCGGGTCTTATCCTGACGAACTGCAGACTACTGGCGCTCGATGAGCCGCTGGGGGAATTCCTTAAGGCTCAAACTCCCGAAGTAGTCATGCAAGGCGACGCTTCTGTATCCTCTTCATCCACCGTTGCTGTCTTTCTTCTACGGGGAGATAACGCAGCCCATAAGTACGCCTGACCCCGACTTGTGCTGATTTCCGCTTCATGGTTATTTGTTGCAGTTTAGTTATACCATTTCCAGCAACCCTTTTCTATAAGGCAGGTCTTCCCCAAGGCATTTCTGTGGCAGTGGGTATAGAGTAGGCTTTTAGACATCATACTAGGAGACTTGAGGGCTTAGTAAGTGCTGGGTGTTGTGGCTTCTCCTGTTGCTGCTGACTGCTTGTAACTCCTTCTTAAGGGTCCGCTCACTGACAGCCGCAGGGCACGAGTTGCTAACAACCTCAGCAGACACCCCATCTGCAGCTGTGGAGGAGCTGGGTATGGAGCTGTGCGAGAAGGCAGCACCAAAGCCTGATGCCGCTGCTGGTGTTGCAGCTACTGCTGTTGCTGCAACTACTGCTGCTGCTGCAACTACTCCTGTTGCTGCTGCTGGTGAGGGGGCGGAGCTCACCTGCTGCGTCATAAAGCCCCACGCACTGCAGCAGACAGGCACTGTCCTTCGTGAGCTCAGCAGCAGCGGCCTCTCCATCCGCAATATGCAGTGCTTTCGCCTTACCAGCGTCGCAGCTCGAGAGTTTCTAGAGATATATGACACTGTCTTAAAGGAGTTCCCTAAGGTAAGAAGGAAGCTGAAAACATCTTGTATCTTTCACTACAATCAAGGGACCAACGGCCCAGCAAAATCAAACTTGCTGCTTCTGCTTTTCTGCCCGCTGCTACTGCTGCTGCTGCTGCTGTTGCTGCTGCTGTTGCTGCTACGGGTGGCGCACCTCGCTGCAGATGGTGGAAGAGATGACAAACGGAACTGTTCTGGCTATACAGCTGGAGGGGCCCGACGCAGTCGCTCGCCTTAGGCGCCTCGCAGGTGCGTACGCATGCATGTTTAGCTGTCTCTCCTGCTAAGATGTACACAGGCTCAGCTGCAGCCGCAGCAGCAGCAGCCGCAGCAGTAGGCTTTCTGCGTCCCCCGTTAGAGGCAGGAGCAACGGCAGCATCAGCATCCGCAGTGCCATTATGAGGGGCATTTGGAGCAGGACGAAAAACTGTCCGAGCAGCAACACTAATAACAGCAGCAGCAACAGCAGCAGCATCTGCAGCAGCAACAGCAGCAAATAGCGCACATCCATTAAATCGGAGTTAGCGTTAGTCTCGTAGTTGGTCGGTCTACTGCAGCCGGAGTTCTCAAAAAGTACTGCAGCGTTTGCGCGGCAAGGGAAGCAGCGAAGTTGTGGGGTGTACATACAGCTGAGGGTGTGTATGTGTGTATGTGCGTCTCTTGCTGCGTACAGGGCCGTACGACCCCGAGCTCTGCCGCTATTTATACCCCTCAACACTGCGAGCAAAGCTGGGGAACGACGTTCCCCGAAACGCGCTGCACTGCACTGATCTCGCTGAAGACGCGGCTTTAGAATGTTCTTACTTCTTTCAGCTAATGGCTACGCACAACCGCAGCGCCCCTCATAAAGCCCCTTTTGCCCCCAACAACGCCACTCTTGTCTGAAACAAAACCCTAAAAGACGCTCGCGCTGAGAGCGCTGCGCATACATCCAAGGTACCAAATGCATGCATGCAGAGATGAAGATTCATACAAACAAACAAACCCCCTGCATGCATGTCGCAGCCCACTGCGGGTGCCCCTTGACCCAATAAGCCGCCACAAGGGGTCCTTGACTGCGGGGGCCCCCCTATATGGGGCCCCCCTTAGTGTTTGCTCGGCCTCGCAGGGGCCCCTATGGGGCCTCCTTCTCTATTTGCTGCGGCGCTGCAAGAGAAAGAATAACCCGTAGCTACACCATGAAGCTCTTGCCGCAGCCGCAAGATTGCTTCTGGTTAGGGTTGTTAAAAATAAAGCCTGTCTGAACATCTTCATCTACAAAGTCTACTTGAGTGCCTATCAGCAGCATCACTGCGTCTGCAGCAACTCTTATCTCCACCCCGTCAATTAAAACCACTTCATCTCTTCCCCAATCCTTACGCCTGCGGCTAGCCACCCCAGGAGCCCCAGGCGCATGCAAAGGAGCTGCTGCAGCAGAGCCTCCTGCATTTGCTGCTGCTGCTGCAGTAGGGTCAGCGCGCTGCTCCGTGCAGAGGGATACATCGTAAGCCATGCCGCTGCAGCCCTGCCGCTGCAGGCTGATGCGAATGCCTGTGGCTTTTGGAGGAGGCTCTGCGCCTGGCTGCTGCTGCTGCTGCTGCAAGGCTTTGTTGTAATTCTTAATCAACCTTTTTATTTGCTGCACTGCTGCCGGCGTCGCAGACAGCAGAGACGGCCGCCCCTCAGCAGCAGCTCCTGTAGGAGCAGCAGGAGCAGCAGCAGCAGCAGCAGACACTCCCCCTCCACTAGAGCCCTTAGCAACCGCAGCAGCGGCTGCCTCTCGAGCACGAGGTCCATACACCTCACCAAACTCAAACGCTGCGTTGCCTCTGCTGCTGCTGCTGCTGCCGCTGCGGCTGCTGCTGCTGCTGCTGCTTCTAGGTGGCATAGCCTTGGCGTGAATGTGCGGTGTATCTGCAACAGCAGCGATCCCTTGGAGGAGTCTCTCTTGTCTGCCTCCGATCCCCACACCTCCCTGGCCCCAATACAGATTCTTATTCCGCTTTGAAGCTGCGCAGCTATTAAAAGAAGAAAGAGAAGCTGCAGCAGCTGCACAAGGAGGCCGTAGTATAACAGTGCTTGACAGACAGCAGCACTGCAAGCTAGAAGGCCCCTGCAAGCTTCTACGCACTTGAACGGAGCGGCCTAAGTGCTGCTGAAAGGCCCACTTTGACTCCTTTACATCTGCTGCTGCAGTTGCTGCTGCTGCAGTTGCTGCTGCTGCTGGTGGTGCAGTCGGAATGCCGCAGCTATATTCCTCTCTGCTGCTTGCAGAGATAACAGACGCCCATACCCCTCTCTTCTCCCTCCCGTGTATTACACCGTAAGGCTCCACAGCTGCTGAGCTACGAGGAATATCTGCTTCTAAGCAGCAGATAAACCTCGTCGCAGCAGCAAAACTGCCCCAGCTTCGCTTAGGCAGCATCTTTAGATACACAGCAGCGCCAGGGAAGCAGATGGTAAGGGTGTAGGGTTTAGGGTTTAGGGTTGAATGCTAATGCATGTACAGAAGGCTGACTGCGAAGCGTCATCAGCCCCTCGGCATACAGACAGCGACGGAGGCTGCAGCAACAGGCACATCGTTTGCTGCTGCTGCCGCTGCAGACGGCAGAGCTTCAAAAGCTGCACCGCAGGAGCAATGGAAAGCCGCTGCAGCAGCAGCAGCAGCAACTAATGCTTTGTCTAGCCAGAAGCAGCAACAGTGCTAGTAGGAGTAATAGCAACCGCTGCATGCGTAGGCGAGGAAGCAACAGGTGTGAGGAGTGGTATATGCCTCTCCGGTGCCTCGTCAACAACAAAAGAAGCAAAATGAAAGAAAATAGATAAAATTAAAGAAGAGGTATTCTGCTGCTGCCGGTTCTCGCCCTTAGAGCCATTAGAAGGCTTCGTCTACCACCCATACAGCCCCTGAAACATAAGAAAGAGGGGCTCTGCTGCAGCTAAATATACACCTGAATGGTGTAAGTCAAACAAATTGAAATGTCAAAAGTATAAGAATATATGTGGGGAAAAGAAGTACTTAAGATTCGAGAAAAAAACAAAGAAATACCAGCGAGGATTATTATGAGAGGCGGCTGCAGCCCCCGCTCAGCCCTACGAAGAGCCAGCTGCTTTATACTGATAATATATATACATACGTGCATATTTTATTCATTTTGCTATATTTTATCTATTTAATAAATTTTTAAATTAAGCATATACAAACTACACCCGTAGAAAAACGCCGGTGGTTGTCAGGTTTGAGGGTTTTTTTTTAGTATGCGTCTTGCTACGGCCTTTATAATAAAAGCATTCATTCTTACCTCGGGCATATCTTCAGCTTTAATACCGTTAAAATACATAAAAAAGAAACCCCTCAAAGCAGATAAACAATAATAATATTAATAATAATAGTATTAATACTCTTCTCTCCCTACCAGTGGCATATATTGCCTCTCTGCACTTGCAGCAAATATTTCGATTTGAGCGCAGGCCGTGCCCAAACACCGCTCTGTACGAAAAACCTAAAGTTTTAAGGAACTCAGCTGCTTTTCTGTTAACTGTATATAAGTATACATATATATATGTTAATTAGATGCGTATATATATGATAGGTGTTTTTACTCTAATGCAGCTCAAGCTCCACCTCTGTTAAGATTGAGGAGTCTTCGTAATAGTTGGCAACGCTGCAGGTTTCACTGGTGGTGGGAGAGGCGAGTAAAGTTAAACTCCAGAGCTGTTATGCGTGGCGCATAGAACATACGAATAGCGAATGCTGTCTGCGAGGAAAATAACTGAGACACAACTCTTATAGGGCATTCTCCCATACCTTTGTTCAAAATGCAACCTGTTTCCTCTCTAGAGCACTTAATATTCATTAGAAGCTGCCCCGGGGTGTGGAGGCGCCCAACGATTGAGCGTTACGCCGCAATAAAGAGAGGAAAGCTTCTGTACCCCATCCAGCCGAGAAGCTCTTTATGCTGAGGAGGATGCCTTCGTGTTGCTGCATTTGCGTCCGTGTACGTAACCATAAGCTTCTCCTGTCTACCATTTATTACAACGGCTTTTTATTTGCTGCTGTATTCGGTTGTTTGCTGGTCACTCCACCTGCCTCTGCGCTCTACGTGTTTGCCTTGCTGTCGCTACGGGTAGAGGGCTTCCTGAGCATTTTAGCCACCACTACGAACTCTACTGTATGCCGCTTTAGGCGTCTTCCAGACTTGTGTGGTGGATTTTCTTGCCTTCTCTGTGGCCATCCCTTTCCCCGTCCTCGTTCACTGATGATAAGTGCAAAACTCGTCTTCGTCCCTCTCTGCTGCTGCACGAGCTGCTGAAAGCCCAAGCAACGCCCCGATACACTTTCTTGCCGCGTTCTCCACGCGTCTAAGTTGTCAACGCAAAGCCACGGACCCCCATGAAATTTTCGTTTCTCACAGCTCTGGGGCATGCATGGCCAGCAACGCCCACAACAACATGCGTCCTCGTTTTTTTTTTAAATGCTATAACTTTGTGCAAATTTATAGCATATAAACGCACTATTAGAACAACAGATAATGCCTTTGAAATGCACCAACTTGTAGGAAGGCGCCGGGGTTAGGCAACAAGTGCTGCTGCAGCGCCGCCAACAGCAGCAAGGCACATGTGCTCGAAGTGCTCCTGCACATTCGTGCTGAATCCAAGTACTCGATCCATGCATATAACCATCCAACCCTCATTGCACCTGCAGAAGAAGAGGTGACTTGCCTGCCTCTGTAGCCCCTTAGATGCATTCACAAGGCCAAATTGCGCATACGCATTCGTTAGTTTCCTGAGGAGTGCGTGGAACGCAGTTGTGTGCCGATCGTCGGGCTATAGTAGAATCTGCACAAAAAAGCATCATCAGTTCAAATAGTAAACAGGTTGATGAACCCCACATGCGGTTAATTAGTTCGATGATACGGGCATCATAAAGCTTTGCTTCATTGTGATTTCTCCAGCACCAGCTTCTTCCAAGCACTCTATTTGACAGGCGAGTTTAGTCTTTTCCTCGTATTTCTTGTGCTCTCCCCTTAGCTTCTTTTCTTAAAGTCACTGAGGTGGCTTGTACGTCAGAACAAAGTTCGGGGCTGCGCAGGGAACGAGCTCGATGCACTGCATTGGACGTCCAGCGGGCGACCGGTGTCAACTCAAAGTCTTACGGTTTCCTGAGTCCCTTAGCTCTTTCGTTCTTTGTGCATCCCGGAATTATTTGGCCCTGTTCGTTGCGAAGCAAGCGTATGCATCCCTCACTCTATCACCCTGGCTCGCTGTGCTGTGGATTTGCTGCCATTTGTCTGTTCCGGGTTATTGACTGCTTCTGCTCTGGGTCGGCATTCACAGCCCTAGTTTATCTGGGGGCGAAGTCTTGCTCATTTCCCTACCCACTTTCCTTTTTTGCATGCGCAGTGAATAGGCTCTCTATCATCCCTTCAATTTTCATCCTTTCTTCGCTTTGTTCCTTCTTCACCGCTCAGTCGGCCACCGGCCGCCTCTCTCTCTCTCCGCCGAGCAGCCCCTCTATGAACCATTGACAAAGAAGCTCCGGGTCCACTGCTATATAGCTCTGTTCAGCAGATATATATATATATATATAGTTCTTTTCTGTTCTCAATACAGCACTCTATCTATAGCTTTGCACACTCACGCTTTCCTAATTCTGCAATACGCTGCTCTTTTGCTGACCGAAGAATAAGCCTACACTGCATTGCCTCTCGGACGGGAGTTAAAGAAGTGCTGCATTTGCCAGGAGACAGCCACCATTGTAGTGCCTCCCTTTGAAATAAACAAGACTGTAGTAGCCAATGCAGCTCTTATAATGCTTTTTATAGACGCAATCAGACGCAAGGGAAGCAACGAGGTCTTCTACTTCCCCCGCACCGCGCAGAGACGGAGGAATTCCTCACCAAATGCTTTTTGCTGCAAGAGCATTTCTAGCCGGATAGGAAGAGGAGTTCAACTGTTGATTGCCTCTCAACCGGAGAGCAGATCCTCGCGAAGTCTCGCTGTGTGTGAGGCACGAGAAGGGCTGCAGCACACACAGAGAAGGCAACAACTCAACCCTTTATACAGCTGCATTCGCTACTAATCATTACCATGAACGGGGCCGCTCTGCTGTGGGTTTGGGCTCCGCTGTTAGCACCTGATGCTAGGAAGCATGTAGCACCTTTATGCATGGTGAGGGCCCTGGATTTAACTAAGCTTTAGACAGTCGTGGGGGAGAGATGGAGTCAAAGAATTAAAACAAGAGGCACTTAAGAGTGTACTACCTCCCCTAACGTACCTAGTCAACGTAACTACAGATTCTCTCGGGCCTGGAGGTGGTTCGTAGAGGAGCGAAACTGTTTGTCTTTGTCTCATACTGCACTCGCTGCAACTGCTGCTGCACACAAGAGTCGTGCAAGTGCAGGAACGTCAGTCTTGCTGCGCCCATTTACACTCCATATAGTCTCTTCAGACTGAAGCACCTTTCTATACACTCCCCATCAGCAGCCCCAAGTAGAAACTCCGATATTTACACACCCTGCTGCTGTACTAAGCCTCTTCCGTCTCCTAACTGCTGCGCCCCCAGAGCAGCAGACAGCCATATGAACTTCTCTCTGAGTGCTTATTCTTTTATTCCTTTTATTACAGCAGCAAACTCACAGTGTATATTAGAGGAAGGCTGCGAGCGGGTGGCCCTCTCGAGCGATCCAGCCGATTATAAGGGAGGGGTCTAAGGAGCTGTGCTGGTAAATAATAGCAAAAGAGGAAGAAACTCTGCTCATATTATTCATTTTGCCTTGTTTTTACCTATCAAGAAGGCCTCTCAACAACGCCTAGCAATAACCCTAAAGACCATCGACGGCGGCAGCAGCAGCAGCAGCAGCAGCAGCAGCAGCAGCAACAGCAGGCGCAGCTGGAGCGAGGAGCGGCCCCTTTAGGGGAGAAAACAGGATAAAGGTCAGTCAATGTAGTTTTTTGTGTTTTTTTAAGTTTTTTATTTCATGTTTATAAGCTGTGCGTACACCCGAAGGCCTCTTTAAAGACGTCTTGCTCTCTACAAAGCCAAGGAGACGTCTTTGCTGCAGCAAAATAACAGAGTGTTTATACTGCACGAATAGCAGCGATATCTTCTGTTTTCTTCTTTTTTCTCCATATCCTTAGGAAGTATGCATGCATAAGGGCGCATGCAATTAGCTGCTCGACCAATAGTGCTGCTGTTGCTGCTGCTGCTGCTCCTGCGTTATGTTCCTTCACTCTAATAGCAGTCGAGCTGCAGCTATACCTGGGGCCCCATGACGACAGCAGCAGAACATCCCTCTCTATATCCGCGTCCTGCTGCTGCAAGCTACTGCTCTAACCCCAAACCTCAGCGCCTGCACACCCAGCAGCGCAAGCACCTGCAGCAGAAGCAGCAGCAGCAACAGCAACAACAGCTTTAAGAGCAGCAGCAACAACAGCAGGAACGACACAAGCACCTTGGACAGTTGCATCTGCACGAGCAATAGAAACAGCAGCAGCTGCCGTTGCAGCTGCAGCAATAGCCGCCGCAGCAACAACGCCAGCAGCAGCGGTAATAGCAGCTACATCTGCAGCAGCAAGCGCTGCAGCAGAGGCAGCTGTAACGGCTTTTCCTCTTCTTCGCTGTTCTCTTCTGTGCTGCTTCATACTTCTTTGACATTATGGAGCCCCGAGCTGTGCAGGTGCTTTGCTCAACCTTCTGGGCCCTCCGCTGCAGCAGCATGCTGCTGCTGCTGCTGCTGCTGCTGCTTCTGCACGTGAGCTGCGTTGAGCCCTCTGAATCAAGAGATAAGGTTCCAGCAAAGCCTTTTAATAGGACAGCCCCTGGAGGGGCACACAGTGATGGGGCTGAGTGGAGTAGCGGAGCTGCTGCTTCTAATGCTTCACCGGACGCTGCTGCAGCAGCAGCTGCTGCAGGTGCAGCAAGTGCTTCAGATGCGACTCCGAAAGAAGGCAGCGCAAGCAGCAGCAGCAACAGCAGGGGCGGTGGGGCCCCTCTAAATCTGCCTCAGCTGCTGTGGGAGCCGCTGACGAATACCGCAGAGGCTCGGCATCTCTTTGAAAGCTGCTTTGCTGCAGAAGCTCCTGTACTTTTGGAGTTGGGTCATAGGCCTTTGATTAAAGGGCTTACGCCGGAGCTGCACGAAGTAGAAGAAGAAAATGAGAGGCTGCGCACAAGCCCCTCTCCTACTCAAATACCTGAGTTCGGCAGTAGCAGCAGCAGCAGCAGCGGCGGCAGGCCCCCGCACCACCACCACCATCACCACCACCATCACCATCACCAGCAGCAGCAGCAGCAGCAGCAGTATGCACACTGGGAGGTAGCAGGAGATGATAGGCCGCTAGGGCTGCAAGTAGAAGACAGCAGCAGCGGGGTGTATTGGGTGCCCTTAGCTCAGCGTCAAGCTCGCAGCTGGTGGAGGCATAGCCTTCTAGGGGCCCCCGCCCGGCCTTCAAGCAGCAGCTCAGGGGAGTCTGAGGGGCCCCCCTATTTAATGTCGCCTTCTCGTGCATCACTGGGGCCTCAGCCTCCTTCTTCTTTGTCTTTAGGTGAAGTAGTTGAAGTATTTGACTTAAGAGAGTTTGGCTTATCTGCTTTCTACCATCCGGAAGCCTATGGAGATCAGCTACAGTGCGGAGGTTTATATTCGCCTGTCTACCTAATGGATAAACCTCTAGGTCCTCTTGCTGCTGCTTGTTCATTTAAACATCTTTCTGCATTTGCAGAGAAGATGGGGCAGCTCGTGCGCCTGCATGCAGCACCTTCAAAGCCTCCTGCAGCAGCAGCAACAACAGCAACAGCAGCAGCAGCAGCAGCACCAGCAGCAGCACCCGCAGCACTAGCAGCAGCTTCCCCTGCCGCAGCAGCAGCAGCAGCTGCTGCTGCTGCTGCAGCAGAGGGAGACTCAGCAGTGACAGACGAGACCGATTCGAGTACATTTTCGTACGCTGCTGCAAGTGCAGCAGCAGCCGTAGCAGCAGAAGCAGCATCATCAGCAGAATCAGCAGAATCAGCAGCAGCAGGAACAGAAGAAGAAGGAGCAGCAGAGGCAGCAGATGAAGCAGACGAAGCAGATGATTTTGATGAATTTGGAAGCAGCAATGGGGCTAGCCCCGAAGAATTAAGAAAAGCTTTAGGGGGCTACGATCCTAGTAGGAGGTGGTGGCATGGCATCGTTACTTCACCTTTCGGGCCTTTGTCTGATAGACCCAATGTTGCAAGTGCTCTCTTCCGTCAGTCTTGCATGCACTTGCTGCTGCATCCATGCATGCATGCATGCGTGCAGGTTGTTGCTGCTGCTTCTGCATGGATGCATGCATGTTACTGCTGCTGTATGTATGCATGCATGCTGCTGATTCTGCTGCCACTGCTGCTGCTGCTGCTGCTGCTGCTGCTGCAACAGCAGCAGCGTGCTATGCAGGATATGCGCAGCAGTAGATCGCGTTGTGCATTTGTGTGTTTTGTTTGTTTATAGAGATACAAGGAAGAGTGTGGCCAGAGGTCAAAGCCGTAGAAGATTTGTTCTTCCCAATCGCCGCTCTGCATGCGCTGCAGCGCCAAGGGGGCCCCGAGCCCATATTATTTTCTTTGGTTTCCTCAAGTGAGAACTCCCCACAGTCCATGCATTATTGCATGCATGCATGCATGCATTATTTGGTGCATGTATGAATGCATGCATGCATTATCCTATGCATGCATGCATGTATGCATACATGGATGCATTATTGTGTGCATGCATGCATATATGCTTTTATTTGTATTGATTTGCCTTTTTTTATTGTTACGAATTGGCTTATAGAAGCCGGATGTGTGTTATGTGTGTTGTTTTATGTCTTATGTTTTATGTTTTAATCTCAGTTTATATTTATTCTCTTTTTAATTCTTTTTTTTTGTTTTGTCTTTGCTTTTGTTTTGTTTGTTGTTTATTCTTTTCAGTTTTTAATTGCCGCGCACATCTGCCTTACCGTTTGCTGCCCTCTATAGGGCGTCGTACGGTGCCTCCTTTTGCTGCTCCTCCTTCTCCTTTATTAGAGTTATTTGGAAAGATGCAAGGAACAGTTGATATTCCTTTAGAGATGCGTGATGTAGGGGGAGAGATATATGTGGATGGAAGGCAATTTAAGGGGTCACCGAGACTCGAACGCGTGCACAGATTATACTTCCGGTCTGCATTAGTCCTATGGCAGTTTGCTTACTATGCTTACCGCATTTCCGATCTTATGGATGATTATACAAATATACCTCTTGATGAAGTACTTTTTAAGCACTTCATTCCTTCTTATGTCGGCACAGCCCTCTTCACTGAGAACGGTATGCAGCACACTCACAGACAAACATTAAAATTATGCATGTACGCAACTACCATGCAGACACCACAACTTGACACGATATACACAGAGGCAGACGCAGAGAGAGACAGACAGAGGCAGAGAGAGAGAGAGACAGAGAGATAGAGAGACAGAGGCAGAGAGAGAGAGAGAGAAAGATGCACCTGTTCATATAGACAAAAGATGCACCTGTTCATATAGACAAATCGATGGAGGCAGAGCATGTATAAGTTCGGAGTGAGCACCAAAGCAGAGTATTTTAGGTATATTTGTGTGTATTTATGCTCTATATGGTGTGCTGGGGTGTCTATACAGCTCTGATGCATTCAGTAGGCGGCCGTCTAACTGCTGATGGAGCTCGAGCGCTATCGAACTCAGACCTGAAGTTGGTGCGTACAATTGGGTTTCCGCCTCGTGTTGTAAAGCCCTCGGGGGCCCCTGATGAGGGCCCCGTAGGTCGCAGTGTGCCGTTTGTCTTGGATGAAAAGACAAGAGAGCTCGTAGACCTCGAGGCATCACCAGGCGCTCTTCATCTTCTCAACAGCAAACCTAATAAGCACCCATACCAAATAGTACAAGATAAGCAGCTTCCTTCTATTAATCCGGATGTATGTGATCGAGATGCTACTCACCATATGGTGATCCCTGCACCACTCATATTTAGATGGGACCTTAACTTAGAATCTTCTTCTGCTGCTGCAGATGCTGCTGCTGGTTCTGCTGCACCGCCCACCGCTGCAGCAACAGAAACACCAGCACCCGCAGCAGCAGCAGCAGGAGGAGCAGCAGAAGCAGCAGCAGAAGCAGCAGCAGGAGCAGCAGCAGCAGCAGGAGGGGGATGGGGAGAGGTCTGGCCTTCACTAGTGCTTAATGTAGACAGTGATGTGGGTATAGGAGCTAAAGACAGAGATTCAAAACCCCCACAGCCAGGCCAAACAGACGAAATCCCTGTACACCGCGCAGATGTTGTTTGGGCGTTCAAAGGCACGGGGCAACCCAAGGTCTGCATCCATACACCGGACAGCAGCGCAATCAAACACATGCATATGTATCTATGTACATACATTATGTATATATATATATATATGCATGTATGTATGTGTATTTTTTTGTACAGCTATATTAATAGATACATTAGATAGATCATTGATTCTATATATATGTATATACATGTACATGTACATGTATATGTATATGTATATGTATATGTATATGTATATGTATATGTATATGTATATGTATATGTATATGTGTATGTATATGTATATGTATATATATATATATATAGCTGCCTCCCCTCATATATCAGTTATCCGTGGGATGTCTTTGCGTGGCTAGTAGCGGACGTCTTCGAGGTGTATCTTGCATGCATGCATGCATGCATGCATGCATGCAAATACGCACACTCAAGCAGGCAAAGAGTTGTGTTTATAGGGTATGCTGAGATGCATGCATGCATGGCATGCATGCATGCATGCATACGCGATAATGTATGTGTATGTATGTATGGGTGTGCGCATGCATGCAGCAATGGACGTTTAATACGATGATTGGGGCTATCCGAGATCCGTTTTTCTCGCCATTTGCCTGGGTGCACTCGGGGTTAAACTTTCTTTTTCATCAGGTGATAAGAAGACCACTCACACGTTTTATTGAAGAAGTTAGGCTGCTGGTGCGCAGGCGCAGCAGCAGCAGCAGCAGCAAGAAACCGTTTGTGGTGGTCTTTACGGGGCATTCACAAGGAGGGGCATCCGCTAGCTACGCTGCTTGGTTTGTTTCAAAGCATTTGGATGATTTGGTTAAGCAGGGCCTCGTTGCAGTGTATTGCATTACCTTTGCCGCTCCTATGGTAAGTGCATGCCTTTTTGCGGATAAGAAGAATATAATTTATAAATTAAAAAGAATATTAATAAATTAAAAGGTTTTCTTCTATTGCAATATGATGCGCTCTCCACTTAGATCGCCCTATCTGCAACGCCCCATAATATATATATATATATATTATATTTTGTTTATATATGCACTTATATATTTATATTTAAGCTACTGATAATGCCTAGTGTTTGATGCCTTATGCTTCATACGTAGAACGAAGCGCCTGGTACTCAGCTGCTACTACTACTACTGTTGTTGTGCTGCTGCTGTGGTGCTGCTGCTACCACTACTACTACTATTGTTGTGCTGCTGCTGCTGTGCTGCTGCTGCTCCTACTGCAATTACTATTGTTGTGCTGCTGCTGCTGTTGCTTGTGCTGCTGGTTTGCAGATTGGAGATAAAGCAGCAATTGATGAGCTGCATCGCTATGGCGCGGTGTATCATCACATCGTGCTGGACGTTGACCCCGTTCCTGACTTAAGACAATCGAAGGGGAAGGGGTATATGGAGAGAGACAAAGAGCATACAGTAGTGGTGCGTGTTGCTGTTGCTGTTGTTGCTGTTGTTCTGGTTGTTATTGTTATTTGCATTATATTGTATTATATTTTTTTAATCTAGTCTTGTCTTTCTTCGCCAGATCTGCTGGGCCGCCTGTCTACGCATTCGCCTGTGCTGTCTGTTGTGCGTTCTGTGGTTTTCATTTGGTTGATCTTCTCGTCAGTTTCTCTTATCTTTCTTTCCTTTATGTCCCTGCATGCATGCATGCATGCATGCACATCCCATGCATAAGTGCATGCATGTATGCACGCACATCCTACGCGTGCATGCATGCATGCAAGCATCTACATCCCCTGGCATGCATGCATGCATGCGTGAATGTATGTATGGAGGTGTGCTGTTGTGTGTGTGTGTGTGTGTTACTATTGTTGCAGATTCCTTTGCACTCACTTGCGCGAGCAAACGTATTTGATAAGAAGAGCGGCGATGTATTATACTCTGGTTTATGTTGGTTAGATGAATCTGTGCGAGCGGGTAGTCGTTTTCGTCGTGTTATGGGTTTTGCTTCTCGTCTTACGGGTTTAAATAAATATTTCAAGTTCAAACAAAGTATGACGCTTGTATGGGCACATGTGCATGCACTCCCGTGCAGTATCACTCTTCTTGCTGGCTTACTTCCTGAAGCGGGCTGGAGCAGCTTCTGCAGCAGCCCCTTTGTTCAAACCTGGGGAGGAAGACCATATGTTGCAGGACTCGGTATATACCACACTGCTGCTGCTGCTGTTGCTGCTGCTGCCGTTGCTGCTGCTGCTGCTGCTGCTGCTGTTACTGTGGTGGCGACTACAGCTACTGTGTTTGGGATTGGGTTTGTATGTTATTTATATTCTAGTGATATTCACACTGTTATGATATTCATATTCTCAAGATATTCTTACTCTTATGCTGTTAATGTTCTTATGATACTCCTATGGTATTCATATTCTTATGATAATCTTATTCATATTCATATTCATATTCATATTTTTACTTCAATGGTATTTATATTGTTGTGATATTCGGACTTGTTCTACTGTTCATATTCTTAAGATATTATTTCTCTTATGTTATTCATATTCATATTCATATTCCTACTCATTTTCATATTCATATTTATATTCGCATTTATATTTATATTTATATTTATATTTATATTTATATTTATATTTATATTTGTATTTATATTTATATTCATATTCATATTCGTATCTTTGCTCTAATGGTATTTATATTGTTGTGGTTGATGTGCCTTGACACTGCAGAACTGGACATTGCATTGGAGAGCACTTGGCGACGTTCTGTTCCCGTTATGGCTGCTCGTTTAACTAGGAAGGTACAACGTGATCCAGATTTCTTAGAGAAGGCAGCAGCAGAAGTAGAGAAAGCGTACAAAGGAACGCGCAGGAAGACACGGCATACACACTTATAGATATATCAATAAATTATCAAAGTATATATTTCTTTCGTACGCTTTCTTAACGCTCCGTATCACCGTGTAAGACACACACACATAACACCTCTTCAGTTTTAGTGCGTGCGCAAAGCCGCCGACTCACATATCCCCTCTTCTCCATCTAGCTAGTTAGCTAGCTAGCTAGCTAGCTAGCTATGTGGCAGAGGTACCAACAACAGGTTGGGCGGCCGAGGAAACGGCGTCGGCAGACTGCGGTTAGCCGCAAGAGAGAAAGAAGGCTAAGCGCATGCTCAATAGAAATGAAGTGTCTGGACAGCTGAGGGTTTGCCCGGTGGAGTGTATATGTGGTGATATATTCAAATAGCAAAGCAAACGAAGTTTATTAACAACAAATGCACAAACAAACAGCGCACAACACACCGTGCTGCAAGGACAGAGACACAGGCAAACTCACAGAAAATGTAGATGCATGCATAGAGGCCTCTAAAGGGTCTTCTCTCACTTCAGGCGTTTCAAAACTTCTTTGTTTTTAAAATCTCTTCACTTTCTCCGTAGAACAGATGCGTCATTAAAGATGCATTTCATATATATATATATATATTTATATTTATATTTATATTTATATTTATATTTATATTTATATTTTATATACTATGCATACACTATGCATTTTCTGTACATATATACACTATATTTATTTATGTGTATTGGATATATTTGAATATATATATAAAGGGCTTGCTTGCTCCTTAGTTCAGTTGTATATTCACCGTTATCTGCATACATTCATCTTTGTTGTCTCATCACTTATCCCTCATGCCGTATCTGTTTCTGTCTTAGTTTGTTCGCGCCTCCAGGTGTACGTGCACCTGTGCATTTAGTTGTATAAATGTATATATATATATATATATATA
>NW_013550157.1:559-5569 GCF_000499425.1 Eimeria acervulina | reverse complement strand
TACTATAAATATATAATTATAAACAAGTTGAATAAAAGTTAAGGAAACGAAATAATTCAATTTGGGGTGTATACGCAGCTCAGCAGACAGTAGACAATATTTTTTTGTTTTGTTTAATTTGATATATAAAAATAATTATATACAAACTTAAACAAAGCGCTGCACTCGGCAACTCGCTGCTGCTGCTGCTGCTGCTGCTGCAGCTTTTGCTGCTGCTGCTACTGCAGCTTTTGCTCCTGATGCTGCTGCAGCTTCTTCTGCTGCTGCTGCTGCAGCTTCTTCTGCTGCTGCTGCTACTGCAGCTTTTGCTGCAACTTCTACTGCAGCTTCTACTGCAGCTTTTGCTGCTGCTGCTGTTGGAACTATAGCGTTTGCTGCTGCTGCTTGTACTGCAGCGTTTGCTGCTGCTGCTGCTGCTGCTGCTGCTGCTGCTGCTGCTGCTGCTGCTGCTTTATATTGATTTATTCACGGATGCCTCCTCTTCTCCAGATAGCACCGGAGATTGTTTGAAAGAAACCACCGCCAACCCCCTTTACAAACAAAAAAAATAAACAAATAGATATCGATAAAGCAGCAGCAGCAGCAGCAGCAGCAGCAGCAGCAGCAGCAGCAAGATCGATCGCAGAAGCAGCAGCAGTGGTGCTGCTGCAGAAGTAGCAGCAGATGGAGCAGCAACAACTGCTGCAAAAAAAATAACTGCTGCAGCAGCAGCAAGCCCAACAGCAGAAAGACCAACAGCAGCACGAGCAGCAACAGCAGCAGCAGCAGCAGCAGCAGCAGCTCGTACCTGCTGCGGTGTCTGGAGAGCTGCAGCAGCTTCATCTTCTCTGCCTAATGCTGCTAAGAATCGAGCCTTTGCTGCAGCGTCTTTTACTTTGTACGCCAGTTGCACTGAACACAAAACCCTAAACCCTAAACCCTAAACCCTAAACCCTAAACCCTTATTCCTTAAGGAGAATATAAATGCGCAAGCAGATAAACACTGCTCAAATCTGCGATTAGGGTTTACAAGCTGCTGTCTGCTTGCTTCCTTCTTTGGTGCCTTCGCGTAGACAGCCCTAGGGTTTAGGGTTTAGGGTTTAGGGTTTACGAGCTAGCTCTTTATTGCCTTTACGTAGACAAGCCTCAACGAAGGGCTCATAGCCAATTGGAGATGTGCGAAACTTTGCAAATGCTTGAAGTTCGTCAAAGTGAAGCCTAAACACAAACCCTAAACCCTAAACCCTAAACCCTAAACCCTAAACCCTAAACCCTATGCCCTGATTCCTAAACCCTAAACTCTAGGCCGGTCTACGCAAAGGCAACAAAGAACTTGCATGTAAACCCTAAACCCTAAACAATAAACCCTAAATCTTAAACAATAAACCATAAACCCTAAACCCTAAACCCTAAACCCTAAACCCTACCCATCCGCCAGCGCGTCGATCTTGCAGCGCCAGTAGCGGCTGTCATTGACCTTAAATAATTTCTTCAGGCGATCTGCTTCTGAAAACTCCATCCTGTTACGCAAGCCCTAAACCCTAAACCCTAAACCCTAAACCCTAAACCCTAAACCCTGAACGCTACATGTTTTGCTGCCGGTAATCTAAGGGGTACGATGCTTCCAATATGAACAAGGGTTCAGAGCAAGGCCATAGGGCTTAGGGTTTAGGGTTTAGGGTTTAGGGTTTAGGGTTTACTTTAAAATAAGCTGTCTGATGGTTTGCATCAGCGAGAGACCAACAAATTTGTGAGGCGGTGAAAGCCAGCCGCATGTATTCCCTTTCACTTCCAAATCCCGCTGCAGCAGCAGCAGCAGCAGCAGCAGCAGCAGCAGCAGCAGCAGCAGCAGCAGCAGCAAGGAGCAGCAGCATCAGCAGCAATACCAGCAGCAGAAAAGGAGCAGCAGCAGCAGAAGCAGCGCCAGCAGTAGCAGCAGCAGCAAAGCAGCATCGACAATAGCAACAGCAGCAGCAGCAGCAGCAACAGCAGCCGCATCAATTACAGCAGCACTACTAACAGCAGCAGCAGCAACAGCAACAATAACAGCAGGAGGAGCAGCAGCAGCAACAGCAACAATAACAGCAGGAGGAGGAGCAGCAGCAAAAAAGGCAGCAGCAACAGCATCACAAACAGCAGAACCATCAATAACAGCAGCAGCATCCAAGACACCAGAAGCAGCAGCAGTAACAGCAGCAGCAGCAGCAGCAAACCTGAACCGCCAGCAGCTCAAGGGCCCCGACTGTCTCTGCATGTGCGACAGCAGCAAACAACTCTGTTTCTTTTGCTGCAGCAAAAAACCCTGCAGCATACGCCAGCCACCCTCTTTGCTGCTCCCATTCTGCTGCTGCTGCTGCTGCTGTTGCTGCACCATCTGCTGCTGCTGCTGCTGCTTCAGCAAGAGACAAGCAGCACAGCCCTGCCTCTTCTGCTGCTACCACACGTTCATAATATTGCTCCAGCTGCACCCAAACATAAACCCTAAACCCTAAACCCTAAACCCTAAACCCTACGTTCTACTCACATATTGCATACACCAGACCAGCAGCAGCAGCAGAAGCAGCAGCAGAAATATACACGTAGCAGCAACAGGATAGCACCAGCTTCATGAGCGACAGAGCAGCAGCACAACCAACAGCAGCAGCCGCAGCAGCAACAGCAAAAGCGGGTGCAGCATCAGCAAAGGCAGCAGCAGCATGTAAAGCACCGTCATCAACAGCAACAGCAGCAGCAGCATCAACAGCAGCAGCAGCAGGAGCTTCAGCAGCAGCATCAACAACAACAACAGCAGCATCAACAACACCGTCAACAGCAGCTGCTTCAACAGCACCATCAACAGCAGCAGCAGCAGCAGCAGCGGCAGCAGCAGCAGCAGCAGCAGCAGCATACGAGTTGCAGCTGCGAGGTTTGTCTGCAGAAAATATCAAATGCATTTTGTGCTGCGGGTATATCCTTCAAAGCATCCACCAGCTGGCTCATGTCCATCCTACAAAAAACCCTAAACCCTAAACCCTAAACCCTAAACCCTAAACCCTAAACCCTAAACCGTTGGACTGTCGGGGGAGAGAGGCGAACAACAGCAGCAGCAGAGCCAAACGCAGGAGAAAAAAAAGCAAACGCTGCAGCAGCAACGGCAACAGCAACAGCAGCAGCAGCAGCAGCAGCAGCCTACCTTCCATCTACACTGTCTGCATCAGCAGCAAGAGCAGCAGCAATGCACAGCAGCAGCAAATCCCGATCTGCTGCTTCTGCTGCCTTCTTTGTCGCCAGTGAGACCTTCGCCAGCTTCAGCAGCAACGTCACTTGCGCCTGCAGCAGCAGCAGCAGCAGCAGCAGCAGCAGCATCAGTTGCAGCAGCAACAGCAGTGAGAGCAGCCCGAGCAGCGAATTTCAGCCGCCCACACAACAGCTAAACCAGCAGCAGCAGCAGCAGCAGCAGCATTGTTTGCAGCAGCAACAGGAGTGACAGCAGATTAGGGTTTAGGGTTTAGGGTTTAGGGTTTAGGGTTTACCTTAGGTTCTTCTTCAAAGGCAGCAAGCCTCGTAGCTAATACGGGTCTTCCTGCTTGAGCAGCACAAAGTGAAAGCATTCCGAATGGTAGTGGTTGCTGCAGCAGCTGC
Source organism: Eimeria acervulina (assembly GCF_000499425.1). Classification (NCBI taxonomy): domain Eukaryota; phylum Apicomplexa; class Conoidasida; order Eucoccidiorida; family Eimeriidae; genus Eimeria; species Eimeria acervulina. Next base: position 1,969 of record NW_013550157.1, on the reverse strand, counting down.
TGCTGCAGCAGCAAGTGCTGCTGCTGCTGCTGCTGCATGCGTTGCATGCATTTAAGAGGGCCGCGCTGCAGCTGCGTATTGCTGCCGTTCTCTTCTGCTGCTGCTGCTGCTGCAGGAGAAACAACAGGAGGAGCAGGAAGAGGAGCAGCAGCAGCAGCAGCAGCAGCAACAGCAGGAGGCAGCGTTGCTGCTGCATGCAATCTGCAGCAAACTGCTTCTGCTAACTCTTCATCAGTTAAAGCAGCAGACGAAGATATCTTTGCTACAGCCCACAGCAGCAAAACATCGCGGCTAGAGTTCCCTGTGTAGCTGCAGATTCTTAATGCAAGCAAGTGCTGCTGCCGGCTGCACACAAACCCTAAACCCTAAACCCTAAACCCTAAACCCTAAATGATAAATGATTAATGATAAGACAGCAGCACAGCAGCAACAAAAACAATAACGCCAAATACAACAGCAAAAACAAAAGGCAGCAGCAGCAGCAACACACGCATGCAAACAGCAGCAGCATCGACAGCAGCAGCAGCAACAACAACAAAAACACCAGCAGCAACCCCAGCAGCAGCAGCAGCAGCAGCAGCAGCAGCAGCAGCAGCAGACTTTGCAATTCTTTTGACGAGTTTAGCAAGAGTTAAATTGCGTAGCTGCGCGACGGTGAGGGACATGTCCAAAGGAGGCCCCCGCAAACAAGTGCAAATCCTGCACAAACCCTAAACCCTAAACCCTAAACCCTAAACCCTAAACCCTAAACCCTAAACCCTAAGCCCTAAACCCTAAAGCCTAAACCCTAAACCCGTATCGATAGGAGCCGCTCTAAGACAGGCAGAAATCCTATAACAACCCCTAACTCCCAAACCCTAAACCCTAAACCCTAAACCCGTGGAAGCTTTCCTGATGTCTCTGCATGCTTTAATGAATTGTTTTTCTGTATTTTCGTCTCCTTCATTATCTAAAAAGCGACGACCAAATGCTGCTGCTGACAGCAGCAACGAAGCCTTCTTTGTGCAGTATTCATATGTTGCTGCTTCGCAGCATGTTGCTGCTGCAGCAGCTGCAGCAACAACACACGCATGCAAACAGCAGCAGCAGCAGCAGAAGCAGCAGCAGGTGATACAGCGGCAGCAGTAGCTGCAAGCAACAACAAATAATGCAGCAAATACGACAAATGCAGAGGCAGCATCGGAAACTGCTGCAGCAGCAGCATCGGAAACTGCTGCAGCAGCAGCAGCAGAAACTGCAGCAGCAGCAGCAGCAGCAACGAATGCCGACCCAGCAGCAACAGTGACACCACCAACAGCAGCTGCTGCAGCACCAACAGCAGCAGCAACAACAATAAGAGCAGCAACAACAATAACAGCAGCAACACCACCACTAACAGCAGCAGCAACAGCAGCAGCACCAGTAACAGCA
>NW_013550157.1:0-459 GCF_000499425.1 Eimeria acervulina | reverse complement strand
CAGCAGCAGCAACAGCAGCAGCACCAGTAACAGCAGCAGCAACAGCAGCAGCAGCAGGAATAGTAGCTAACCGAGGTCTGGTTTGATTGCTGCTAATGTTTCTGCTGCAGCATAATCTGCTGCTTGAAGCCTCTCATATGCATAGCAGAGCATAGCAGCAGGCTTGCAAGATCCGACAGCAAATACTGCTTCTGTTGCTGCTGCTGCACGCAGCAGCAACTCGCTGCTGCTGCTTGTTATTAAACGCACGCCTTCAATCTCAGACAGCAGCAGCAAACCCTCGCAGCCATCGCTGCATGCAGCAGCAACTTCTACTGCTGCCCACTCGCTCTCAGGCCCTCCTAGCAGCACCAAATGCTGCAGCAGCAGCAGCAGCAACAGCAGCAGCAGCAACAGCAGCAGCAGGAGAGAAGGAATCATTCTAATTATAATCATCAAAGGCATAGAAATATATAATAT
>NW_013550158.1:1364-4925 GCF_000499425.1 Eimeria acervulina | reverse complement strand
ATTGTCAATAGTATTGATATTACTATTATTAATATGATTAATATTATTATTATTATTATTATTATTACTATTATATTATAATTGTAAGGGCTAGAAGAGTGCATGCATACCTTTATCTGAAATAACTTGATGATAGATAGATTCAATAGGAGTATAAGGCAGAGACAGAGTAAGCTCAAGGCCGGCGGAGACAGTTTGACTATCATAATAATGAGGGAGATAGACTCTAGGAGAGAACCCTAAGCTCATATAAAGGCTTAGAGGGGCTATCTGTGAAACCCAAACATGCAGCATAACTTCGCGCAAAGGAGACACATATACACTCTTATGAATTGTCTCCTTATTCTTCATCAACGCTCGCTGAGACAGAGACAATCGAGATGCTTTCTGTAACACCGTCAGCATCATACGCCGCCCTATACAACACACAGCAGACATATCATAATATATATATATTTATTTATATTTATTTATTTATACATATGTACATATGTACTATTATATATTAACATAAATATATATATATATATATATGTATATACATATCTATGTTAACAGATATATACATATATAGACTTGTATACATGCATATATATATAAATATATATATATATATATTTATATTTATATTTATATATTTATAATGTACGCAAATATAAAGACAAACGCACACGCAGTAGCGAAGACAGAGACAGATAGACAGAGAGAGACACAGAAGGAGAGACAGATAAGCAGAGACAGAGACAGAGATATAGAGAGAAAAGGAGACAGATAAACAGAGACAGAGAGACAGAGACAGATAAACAGAGACAGAGAGACAGAGACAGATAAACAGAGACAGAGACAGATAAACAGAGCCAGAGAGACAAAGACAGGGAGAAAATGAGACAGACAAAGACAGAGACAAAGACAGAGACAGAGACAGAGACATAGACAAAGAGGAGACAGTCAGACAGAGACAGAGATAGAGACTTAAACAAAGAGGAGACAGTCAGACAGAGTTAGAGACTAGGAAAGAGAGAGACAGAGACAGAGACAGAGACAGAGACAGAGAAAGAGACAGAGACAAAGACAGGGACATAAACAAAGAGGAGACAGTCAGACAGAGACAGAGACAGAGAGAAATAAAGAGAGAGAGAGAGACAAATAAAGAGACAGATAGAAAGGAGACAGACCGATGCCTAGTCTCCGATATCTCTCATCGACTGCTACCATCAAAATATTAACACAGCCTGTCTGTGTCTCTGCTGCTCCGACAACACCAATTATGTCTCCTTGCTTGCGTTTATATTTTGCGTTTCTTCTTTGTCTCCTTGCTGTCTCCTTTTCATCATCATAGGCGTCTTGTGCTTCTTCTTCTGTCTCTGTTTCTGTATAATCTGTCTCTGCTTCTGTCTCTTCACCCTCTGTCTCTGCCTTATCTGTCTCTCTTTCTGTCTCTGTATAAACTGTCTCCTTTGTCTCTAGATTATTGTCTATCTTTGCGACAACACATAAGTCATAGAAATATCTGTAGTGTGAAAAGTACTGCATAGTACTCCTGCTATACTTTACGGGGTATTCTGCTGTTCTTAATAAGAGACTTCTAACAGCTTCTAAGTCCTGGGGTGTACAATCAACTATTTTATATCCTGTAGCCGATGTTGAGAACCCTCCTACATTTCGAGCAACAGCAGCAGCAGCACCTGCTGCTGCTGCTGCAGCAGAAGCAGCAGCTACAAGCATGCATGCACAAAGAAAGATACAAAATAGCTGCGACACAGGAAAGCGAACTCGCACATATGAGAGGGGCCCCCTAAACCCACTCATATCCCTCTTCTTCATATATACAGGGGGGCCTCCATGAGGCCCCCTAAGGGGCCCCCCATGGGGCCCCCTAAGAGGCCCCCCATGGGGCCCCCTAAGGGGCCCACAAGACTGGAGGGGGGCCCCTGATGGGGGCCCCCTCTGCTGATAGCACCCTGGTGCTGGAGAAGGAAAGGAAGGGGGGGCCCCCGGGGCCCCTCTATGGTCTTGCATTTGTTTGTTGTTTTTGTTTGTTTAGAAGAAAATATATCTTTAAAACAAATGTAAATAATCTCTGTAGGGTCTCCTAAAAGATAATAAAAAGATATGAGTAGATCTACACTAGCAGTTGATAACAACTGGCGAACAGTCCTTCGACATCGCTGCCCCTACCCAATTCGAGTTTAGGGTTTAGGGTTTAGGGTTTAGGGTTTATTATATTAAAAACAATCAAATGAAGAGGACATGCCTCCATATAAAGCAACAACTCCCTCCCTCTACCGCTGCATGCAGCATCAAACGAAGAAGTAAAGAAACTCTCGTGCAGTCTTCGAAGCCAAAGAAGTACAGCTGAAATACCCTTTAAGGCCTAGGGTTTAGGGTTGAGGGTTTACGGTTTAGGGTCTTTAGGGTCTAGGGTTTAGGGTCTAGGGTTTAGGCTTTAGGGTTTAGGGTTTAGGGTTTAGGGTCTAGGGTCTAGGGTTTAGGGTTTAGGGCTCCGCAGGCGCCACCGCTGCCTCTTCGATCTTTGCGCGGCTTCTGCTCGGTGCGGTTTAATTTTCTCTCTTAAAACTGCTAAATAAAATTAAATTTTTAAAATAAATTAATTTTAATTTATTTAAATTAATTTATTTAGTTGAATTAATCAAAAATTCTCAGACATTTTCAGTATATTGAAGCCGAAGGGGCCTCAGTAGGCCCCGCGCGCTGCAGCAGCGCACCGGGCGGCAGCAGCAGCAGCAGCACTGCGGCCTCTAAAAGCAGCAGCAACAGCTAGCTACAGCTAGATGCTGCTAGGTACATCTTGTCGTAGCTAGCTACAGCCAGCTACACCTAGCTGTAGCTTGTTGCTGCTAGCTACAGCTATGCACGGTGAACAACAAAGGGCTGCAGCTAGCTGCAGCTAGCACTGTAGCTACCTGTAGCTGGCTACTTACAGCTACCTACAGCTAGCTGGAGCAAGTTGCAGCTAGCTGCACCGGGCTACAGCCTCAGCGAGCAGCAGCACGCGATAGCGGGCTACGCCTAGTTGCAGCAAGCTACAGCAAGCTACTGCAAGCTACAGCAAGCTACAGCTAGCTACAACTAGCTACAACTAGCTACAACTAGCTGCAGCTAGCTATAAAGACCGTCAGCTAGCTGCAACGAGGCGAACGTTTGTTAGTTGTACCAAGAGTCGTCCAGCTTAGCACTGCTAGACGCGGACTATGACGCCAGCTAGATAGATAGCAGAGTAGCTAGCTAGCTAGATAGCTGGGTAGCTAGCTGGCTGGCTAGTGGGCTAACTAGCTAGCCAGGTACGCCGAGAGCTATCTGGGGAGCTAGCTAGCTAGCGAGCTAGCTTTCTCCTTAGCTAGCTCTCTGACAAGCAGCAGCAAGCCCTCATATCCTCAGGCAGCCAACAGGCTGGGGGTCTCGCTATATATATATATATATATATATGCATGCATGTATGTATATATGTATGTATATAGATATATATCTGTACGTACGTATTGCTCTATATATGTGTACATGGAGAATGTATAGAGGCTTAAATTGGTGCACAAGTTTATC
>NW_013550159.1:19602-53156 GCF_000499425.1 Eimeria acervulina | reverse complement strand
TGCACGGGCATTTGACAGTAAATTTGCATATATTCTTCCGTGCATTATTGTAAAGGGTGTAGCACCTCAACGTTTTTGGAGAGGTGCATACCGCGAGTCTGTTCTCTGCCGGGCTGTTAAGGCGTCTCTTTCTGGTACAGCTACCTCACCAAAGAGCTGACGTTTGCGATTTCTTCTGTTTCAGGTAGACCAGCCATCTACGCCTGGCTCTTCCGCCAGTACTGTTGGCGATCAGCAGTCTTCAAGTGATGATGTACCTTCAGGAGGGGCGATTCTGAAACAGCGGTTGCTCGCACCTCCTAGTGTGAGTCGCATAGCTTTCTAGCAGATATGTCGACGCAAAGAACGCAAACAGCAACATACAACAGAGAGGATGCCCCGCGTCTGAAGTCTGATCTCAGCTCGATGCCAATTCTGCTGCAGTTGTGGATCCATCGTGCACGGGCATTTGACAGTAAATTTGCATATATTCTTCCGTGCATTATTGTAAAGGGTGTAGCACCTCAATGTTTTTGGAGGGGTGCATACCGCGATTCTGTTTTCTGCCGCGCTGTAAGGCGTCGCCTCCTAATACAGCTATATCAAGAGAGCTGGCGTTTGCGTCTTCTGTTTCAGATAGCCCAGCCGTCTACCTCTGGAGTTTCTATGAGAGCTGCTGGAGAGGGGCTTTCCGGGGGTGGGGTATCTCCAGGAATGCAGACTCTGTACAGCCGGTTGCTTGCCCTTCCTCAGGTGAGTTGGATAGCCCTCTATTATGCAAAGACTGCCTTCAGGGAGGCCCGGCTAATCGGTGGTTGTAACACTGTGGTGTGGGGCTTGTGGGGCTGCTTCCTCTGTTGATGCTGTTGATTGTATGGTCATTTCGGCTATCTGCTGATAACTGCCCTCTCGCGTGGGTCACACGTAGGCGATTATATAGCTATGGATATACATACACGGATTCACGTTGCAGCTTCTTTCCTTTTAAAGGGTGGCTGCGCTCTACAGCTGACAGCTCATGATACCCGCAGTTCTGTATGACTGCAAGTTCAACGTGCAGCTTTACGCGGTATGCAGTGGTGTTTTGGGCTTCCGAAATTTTCCTGCCGTGCAAAGTGTTTTTGTCATTTGTATGCGTTGTGCCGTATTTAGCAGCCTCTCAGCATTTTGTTTGTGCTTCTTGTTGCGTCCTGAAGACCTCAGAAAGCGCTCAGGCAACCGCGTTTTGGAGCGATGGTCAACATGACGATGACTGGTACAAGCAGCACCCGTTCTACCGCCTGCCAGTCCCCAGTTTTTTCTTACCCGTAGAAGAGTTTGACTGGAAGGTGCTTGTATTTTCTGCTACTCGTAGAGGTATCTGTAGCACATTGTCGAAGATTCGTGAAATTATGATGCAACAATCGGTGGGAACTACTGACCTCTTAGAACTCAAGCATCTGTGCTTTGAGTTGATGAAAATTGCAGTTTCTATGGGCCGCGGCCAAAGGAAAATCATGAGAACGTGTCACGCGCAAGATTCGCTGATCCGTCGTTTTCTCATTGCAGATGCCTTGTGGAGCATTTGCAGTGTGGTTGGTCCTGCAATGGCGATGCCGACATGGTGGTCTACGGTGATGGGAAAGCTGTTTTGCAGCCCCGAAATCGTATTCACGTCGTCGTTACCTAAAAACACTCGCAATCTTTTTATCCGTAGGTTAAAGGGAGCGCTGCAGATGTATCTCAGAGGTGAACGTCCTTTAGCTCGTGATGTGGTCGAGCTGAAGCAAGAGATCTTTTGTGGCGCTAGTGCCAAAAGCGTGTTTGGGCACCCTGATTTCGACAAGTGGAGGGACGACAATGCGGAGTTTTGCGGGATTTGAACTAAATGAGTGCATAAACTGCAGCTACAAGTGCGCGGTTGACTCGGGGGATGCGCTGTGCACGAATAATCGTACACCGTGGCAGCCTGCTGTACTCACTACGCGTTCAGCATTTCGTCAGAGGACAGCAGGATGCTAGCTGCTCCAAGGTTCACTCCATCAACGTTCTAGAAGTGGAAGTGTGCCCCAGCAGCTGAAAACAGGTCTGTTGCTGTGATGGTAAATAAGCCTTTTCAAAAGCACTGGCATATTTGGACCCCCCCTTGGGGCAGCGCTACATCAGAATGAAGCAGCTTAACTGCAAGAGCCCTGGCGGGCGCCTAATGGATTCCCCATTTTGCTACGTTTCATGCTGTTCTTGCATTTTATATGCGCCTGGTAAAGGTTTGTTTTGTTCCCACGTCGAGCATGTTCTGGCATAGTGCGTTGCCTCGCACATGAGGCATTTGAAGCTTGGGGGCAGAATGCGTTCTGGGGGCAGGTTGGTACGAGCTCAGCTAAATTCGCTGTAGCAGGCACAGCAGAGGGAACCGCAGGGCCTCTGTTACAAGCAGCAGCTTGTACCGAACAAACCCACTGTTTCCATCTTTGACACCATGAACGGCGTCGGCGGTGGAGCTGGATTTTGTGCCACCTGCTGGGTGCCTTGCTGTAGTCGGAAGGTGCTGGCTGTATCTGCAGGGCTTTTTACGGCGTTTAGGCGTGGATCATCCGTAAGTTGCTGGAGTTTCTTCCTCGCATTCAGGCCGTATTTGGGCACCTGTTGGCATTCTTTTCCAGGGCAAGCCGCTCACAGTGGATGCCGGTGAATCAGCACTCAAAGACAGTTGTACAATCCTGGAAGTTGTCGTATTCTTGGAAGAGTATGGAGCATTGGTATGGAATGGAGCAGCACTCGCTCTGCACTGGGCATGCAACAGTAGGATGCGGCAGGGGTGGGAGGTTACCTTTTTTCTTTGCGAGTCCAGCGAGATGGCAATGCTCATACGGGAGAGCTCTACACTGGTGGTGCGCATCTGGCCTCAGTCGCATGCTTCTTCGCAAGACATTCTCAAGCCATTGTGGCTTTCAGCTTCTATTTCCCTGCAGCAGTATATATGCCTGCAGGGATGTTCACCGAGAAGTAGGACAAGTAGAGTGTTTCCTGTATATTGTAGAGGTTAGACTGGAAGCAAAGGGAGGTAAATCCCAGCGTACTATGCCGCATTTTCACTTTATTTGAGCCAGAAACAATAAGGGAGCAGCAGAACCAGCAACAGCAGGCGCGCCTGCAGGCGCGCCTGCTGTTGCTGCAGAGATTCCTGCATAGATAATCTACAAGCACTCTGCTGAACTGCTGGCCGGAGGTGCAATGCGGTTTCAACCAGGCAATTTACTGAGGAAATTCGCATCTCCTTTTTGATAATTCCTATTGTGGGATGTGGCCTTCGCGAGGAACCGTGAAGCAGGCTGTGGTTTAACAGCGTTGACTACACTAGTTGATTGATTTGTGAGATAGCTCGCCTAAAAGAATTTTGTTCTGACAATGCACTTTTTTTGGCGTTGTGAAAGGCGGCATTAGGCTGTATCGTAGTCAGGTCCTCACCATCTGAAGATGTGTAGCTGTGCCTCTCTGTAGATTTGGCAAGGCGCGCAGATCCAGTTTCACATGCGTAATGTGGGCACTTTGCATTACCAAATATGAGTGCAACTGAATATCACTTGTAGCTCACGTGTTAGTTCTATTTTATTCATTTCTTCCCCTAGCCTGCTTGGAACCAGTTTTAGTTGTTGTGGAGGTTGAACGCTATGCGCCTGTCATATTTGATTCTTCCCTTCACCGCCAATTCATCCTTCCTCTATCTGAGAACGGTTCCTGGCTTTTCCTAGCTAAGCCCTTCGCTACACACGGTCCCCACCTTTTCACTGAGGCTTGTGACCTCTACCATCGTTGGTGTCAGCTCCTTGTCTAATTCGTCTTTGTTTAATTAGTTGTTTAGGCAACATTTGCGAACCCCGAAAACGTACTGAGTTTTCGGGGTGGCGCCGCCCTTTTGTAGCACGTCCGGTCACGCGTTCTTACAATAAGTACAACAATTCTCTACAGGATTAGTGAAGGCAGCAGAAGGCTGTTTGTTTGCGCTTCTATATGAGAAAACGCCGTGCAGCACTCGCTGCAGCGAGGTGCGTTGAAACCCATGATAGAGAGTCTCCTCTCGCCCAGCCCACTGGTGGCAATCCCCAGAATGAGTGCGGAGTAGAGAGCGGCTCAGCTCTATCGAAGCTCACGCAGGTCGAAAATCGTGGACATTCCTGACAGCAGGACTGACTTCAAAGCATCTCAAATGTCTAAATTCGTAACTTCCTGTACCACTCTCTGCTCCGTTTTGTACAAATAACCTGAAACTGCCAATATTACTACCGCACGCGCAGAAGCCGCTCCCAGCTTCCGCGACATTCGAAGTGGCAGGTCAACGCTCTAATGATATGTTGGAAGCCCCGTAAACCGCTGCTCAGAGACATTTGGCAAACTCCATGTTATTAAAAAAAGATACCCGATGAAGAAGGTTATATAAAACTGGCCTCCAAGCCCACCATCGGGGGAACGAGCCCACACGAGCAGATCCCGTCGTGCGGGGTAAGTGGACGGGCAGTTCTTTCTCTGCAAAAAGAACTGCTTTGCAATTGGAAACTTAAAGGAATTGGAGAAGGGTGCTCATCTGCATCTCCTTGGGGGAAACCGTGCCGTTACAATTTCTCGATTCTATGTCGGAGTACCATTGGGGAGTGCTGCACGTGCTCGCCTAGCATGTCGTGCAGTCGTGCGTTTTACATATGCCCTTCCCTGAAATTTGGAGGGTGATTTTTCTTGGTGTGAAATGCCGGTATTACCATGGAATGTGGAGTTTCAGTTCCCTGTGGGCCAGCTTGCTGGCGATGTGCTGCGGTTCGATTCGTCCCCCGCCAGCACTGGCACGCCTGAAGGCGCCGCTTTTCCTACCCCGCTCAAAAGTCGGAACTGCAAGGCAGCTATACTGATAGCTGTTATTTCAGCTCTTGTGGCCCTCATCTTGGCAGCCTATTTCTGTCGATTTCGAGGAAGCCTCCGGAAGGCAAGACCTCCAGTCATTCGCAGGCTGGCCAGCAATGAAGACGAGGCGTGCGAAAGTCTGCTTCGGCTAGTTGCACAAACTATCGCAGAAGAGGGTAATCTCGCTTTGGGGGCCAATGAAATTTCCCAGAGCGCAAGCACTGAGAGGGGAACTGGCTCTAAAGAGAGACGGCGTAAGATGGACAGCCAAGATGAGTATGCGGAGCACGCTAAGAAGGCCTTAGTTGAGAGTGCATACAGCCAGGGCAGTGGCTCGCAGGGTAGTGTGAGCCCCTCAGTAAGTCCATTTTTGCAGATATCTTCAGCCCAAGGGGAGGCTATCGACCAGTGGGATCTGGGGCACTCTGGAAGCTCGCACATCCTTCAGCAGGGATCTGATGAGAGCGGCCTATCGCCAACAACCAGCGGAGGTGAAATGACGTTGTTTCAGGAGGGGTATAGCCCAAGTCAAGAATGGCTAAACGACTTTTTCACAGTTGACGACAACGCTCATCAGTGGCTTCATGACTTTCCTGTTGATCAGGAAAGTCACGAAGTTCCCTTGGCTTCATCGTCACGAAGCGCAGGCCGCACAGAAACCTACTTGAATGATGCATCCAAGGTTGGCTCTGTAGGTGCAATCAATGTAGCGGACGAGCTAACCCCCAGAAGGAGTCCGAGGCCTAATATTCAGAGTTTGGAAGCTCCCAGCAGTACAAGCGATCATGCGCCGCCGCAGCCTATTCTGGACCATCAGGATGTGGGGGAATTGATGAGTGCATCTGGAATGCCTGGAGGGCCAAGCAGCAGCGTGACACTCGTGCAACAATACCAGTCTACCTTGGGGGTACACTACATTCCAGGACAGGAGGGCAATCTTTTGCAGGTGGGCAATGATGCTAGCCACGTGGTACATTGTGGCCTCTGCAGCGGTTTCTGTTCTGGCAGAAGCCCTTCGGAGGCTTGCGAATGAGATACTGTATATTCTTTGCATCCTTCCGGTTTGTCGTCGTAGTGACGGAGGCGGTGATGCTATTTTTCATTGAACTGTGCCCTCTGTTGGCGTTCGTGACCTTGTTTTCCGTTGCCCCCCTTAACAAAACATTTTACATGGAAGGTCGAAACGTGCTTTTGCTTTGGCTGCAGGCCCTCCCATCTACTAGTTTGTGGGCGCCTAACATCCCTGTGTACACCCTTCTGACTTCCACAGGTGAACCGCTGCCGTCTACGAGTCAGATCCAGGTGGTAGGGCCCTTACAGATTCAAGTGAGTTCCTAGTCTCTGAACACCTCAGGACAAATGCTGGAAACATATAGCCTTCAGATCCTTCCTTGTGTTCACCTATCTGAATGTGTTTTTCGTGCTGCTGACTTTGCTGGATTAATCCTAGTCCAGCCCCTAACTGACATCAGCCTATGAATGAGCGTTGTACTTCGCTAGCTCGCCTTAATGCTGGATGGCAAGTATTCTTTAAAGCTGTCTTCCTATCAGGCGCCTGTTGTATATCTTACTCCGTGACTATCTTCTTGTAAAACTATCACTTGGCCCTGATTACTTGTTTTCCTGTGCGTTGTGTTCCTCTTTGCATTTTTCAAGATTAGCGACAACGGCACCCCGCTAGATCAACATCCACTCTACCGTTTGCCAAGGGCTGATTGTACGGAAGGTCTTACTCCCTTTGACTATATAAGGGCTACTCTAAATACACGTCGAACTAGGCTCCCCGATGCGCTGACGTCAATTCAGGAGCTGCTAAGCAGAGAACGGCTGTCGCATGCGGAGACACAGGCATTGATATTTATGGCCGAGGAACTGGTAAAAATTGTACACACTATGGGCAAATTTGCGCGTGGACTTGTTCCCCTCTGGAAAGTACGCGAGCCCATTATGCGCCGATTTCTCATAGTGGATGCACTGTGGAGCGCTTGTGAAGTAGTTGGCCTGCCAATGCGGAGGGACAATTGGTGGCCTGAATTTATGGATAAGGTTTTGGCATTTCCCAGTGCTCGGATACCCTGGAGACGAGGGGAAGGTGCATCCTTTCCTCTTATCCACCGGATGGTAGAAGCGCTACAAGGGTACAGAGCGGGAAGCCGTCCTTCGGCTAGGGATGTAATTGAGCTCAAGAAGGAGATCCTTTGCGCTCCGGATGCCCCAGCTTTGTTCCGCTCATCTTCCTTTGATCGTCTTAGACGGCTTTGTACCTGATGCCTCGCCCATTCCACGATACAGCTGATGCTGCCGCTTCAGAAGGAGCTTAGTCGGAGCCCAAGCCCTGATCTCGTTCACTTCTCGTGAAGAAATACAGCATTCCTCGATTATCTACTGCTGCTATGGTGCATCCTATGAATTGGACAAGGAGTTGGCAGCTTGCGCATGCGGGTTCCAAGTCACTACCACCGAGAACAGCGACTGAAGTGAAGCTTTTCATGAAAACAATGATACCACTAGGACATATCCTCTGTTTGCCACTCCGGCGACCGCTCACGAAATGCCTGTTTTTTGAAGAGTTGTTGTCCCTTCTTTCAGATTCTCTAGGGCCAGCAACGCCATGTCGTTTAACTATACCATTTTCGAATGCCTGAGCCGCATGTAGGGTATTAGCCGCGTGGAAACGTAGTAGCACAGTATGGGCCTCACAACAGGGATCGCAAAAAGGGTGTCACCTTCTTTATGAACTCAAGCATGATATCGCAGTAGGTGGGTTAAGCAGGAAGCGCACTCAGCCAACAGGGAAGAGCACAAGGATTCCTCATGCTCCCAGTCGTTCCTAGAATGCCGGTGTTGTGAGAGGTAATTATTCATGAAGCCCGCATAACCAAAATAAGGAGTTGGAGCAAGCAAAGAATTCTTGATTTGAGGAGATGACGGATAATCCGACTGGTGGTTTGTAGGGCCACTTTGGTCCTTCACCAAGTTTCTTCTGCTGGCGTCATATCTTATGCCAATTCGTCTCCCCCCAGGAATATCGCTTCCCAGTATGCCTGCACATCCGTCGGATCAACAGAGGCCAAATAATTTGAGATAGCGCCCATAGGGCTGCGCCTACCGCAGTTCTCCATATGTTGGAGGGATTCAATGTAGATGACTCAGCCATCAAGGGAGAATCTCTAGAATGTGCGCTGTGACCATACAACGTCAAGCTGATACCGCTGGATTTGAGGGAGCCCGTTGGTTGCCTTTTTTATGGACCTGTCCCTGTGTTCATTGCTTGAATAGGCAGTGAAGTTCCAGGGCTTTTGCACTTATTGGAGCATGTCCGGTATATGCCAAGAGTAAACTCGATACTTCGCTATTTTCCTCCGTTCCACTCGATTTTATGTTAATGCCTTGTCTCCTAATCAGCTGCTTCAGCTGAATTGCAAGAGATTTCGTGATGCCGTGAGGAGTCTGCCACAGGGATGGCTGGACGAGACCACTTGTTTGCACGGCTAATAGCTGGAACTAGAGAACGAACCAAATGCAGCGTAGAGCAGTTCGCATGGCAAGAACTCAACCCCGACAGAGATGTAAGCAGCAGCAACCTGGCTAACCATCATGCTTGTTGAACGTGCGGTTTTGTTAGTTTCTGTTTGGCACCAAGCGGCGACAGCCCAATCCGTGGCACAAAAAGCAGGCATTGCTCACTTGCCGTGAAGGGTCTCATTGGAAGGCTTGTGAAAGTTCCAGAGCAGATGAAGCGAACAGACACGCTGGCTTCGAAATCCACTCTAGTAGCGTGCAGCAATGTCACTTGAAGCCAGGGTCCTTCTACTGCGCCCTAAGCTTTTCCACTGGACGCTACGAGACAATGTTCAATTTGGGGAAGAAACGTTGATGTGGATACTCGGCGGATGGTAATTTAGCGCATGGGGACCTCTGGCGTCACTCTATTGGAACGGAGCACGTAGTTGTTTTAGGGTAGCAAGCCCATTTCTCAGTTGCCGTTGTGCGCAACACTGGCACTCTCTTGAACCTAGTCATGCTTTCATGGGGTCTCCATCAAAATAAGAAGAGGCTTCCCTTTACACAGTTCACACAGCAAGGGTGGTGGGTGTATCCATAGTATCTATGAGGCGAACAAAAGTAGCTGTCAACAGTAAAGCTGTTCCTGTTTAATCAAATAGCCCGCTGCTGGTAGCGGATGCTCAACATACCGGGTTGAGCGTTACAAATTCCTAGCCTCTCGTGCGGCTGTCCAGCGGTGCTGGTGCTGCGGTGTGGTTCGCGCCATATACGCACCAATGCGGAGAAGCAACTCAGAAGCTGAGTCGAGGACTGCAAACGCAAATACCCCTCCAAATATGTCACAGCCAAACAGCTGCTGTTGTGCCAGGCTCCCAGTCAGTGCAATGAATACGGCCTGAGAGAGATGTAGGTTCTGTCTTAACTTTCGGCCTCTTCATGTCACGCAGGTTCACCCAACGCGTAAACCTGTGCCACGCGGTATATGCTTAACAGCTAGTTACAATGAAGTCATCTGCCTTTTAGCCGTTTCCGCTCATGCAAATACTAATCAACCGGCAACCTCGACCACCTCACTGCTGAAGGAACGTTGCCAACTAATGCCTTTCTGCGCTCGTCAAAATCCAAAGCTGTTGTTAGCCTGCTCATGTGGTTTATTTCTATACAAATCACAAACCATACTTTCGCGCAGAAGCAGTAATAAAGCCAATCAATGCAATGTTAAGGGTGCTTCCTTGCACAGAAAGGGCTGCAACAGGACTATGCTTTTTCTCTGACGTATAGGCTTCCGCTACGGAAAGTCCATGCAGCCATCCCATTAGAGACGCATCTTCTTCCCCCTGCCTTCATTCGGTTGTCTGCAATTTACTGTGCAGAAAAGCATAGTTTGCTCCCATCAAGCCAGCACAATCCTGCGGTGACTTCCTTACGGCCAGCGCGCATATTCCTCCCACATGCCAGTCTCGGGTAGCCACGCACCCTTAAGTTGAGGACGCAGAAGTCATTATCGTGCGAGGAAGGCCCTTTCTACCGAAGCAGCCATTGCTGGGCAGTGCTATAATTGGGGCAGAAAGAGCGACTGTGCCATACAACAAACATGGTCTCCATCAATTGTAAGTTACTTCATTTGGAGCTGCTGCGCTGAGTCTAAAGAAAGGCCTTACAGATGCCAACATTTCTGCCTCTGCCACTAACGTCTACCTAAATAAACTGCATTAATGAAGCGCCAGAAATGCACTACACTTAGCTCTGGATCATCTTCTAGATTACATCAAGCAAGTTCCCCGTGTACAGGTTACAACTGGAAAAAATGCACGTTGTTTGTGCTCTTCACGCTGTAAACCCCGTGAGGACGTCCCGCGAAGGTAAAGCTATCGAGGACGAAGGGGAAAATCGCAGTATTTCGTCTCAATGGAACGATACACGCGAGGGAGCATCGAGAACAGGTTCTGGCCCCCAGGAGAGCATGCGCCCTCCCTGTTATCCTCAGAGCACTGCGGCGCTGGCATGCCGTCAACTCACCTACACTCGTTCAACGAGCTTGCACAGGTCCTTCAAGCTCCTCCTGTACCTCTTTTGGTAAAGACCAAACCCACAAGCGGGCGCGCCTGCCCGAAACGGGCACCCCTGTGAATGCAATGAGCTCTTGGGCGTCATCGCTGCCCCCTACGGAGTAGCAATTGAGATCCTGGTACGCATCCCCAGCAGCAGGCGACGTTGGTTGGTCTTCACCAACTCCTTTATTGCGTGGGGCACCCGTCCGGAAGGGTCTAGGAGTGTCAGCCCTCAACTTTTTCTCACTTGTGCCCTGTAGTATGGCTTTGTCCGCCGCTGCTATCACGTTGTTAGACATAACTGCTTTTGCATCGCCAGCAAGGCCCAGGGTGACGTGCGCGTAGTGATATCCAGCCATGCACAAGGGCTGCAAATCTGAAGCCGCCATGTACACTTTGTGAGGCCCACTCACAGCACAGGAAGGCCCGCAGTTCCCTACGTCCGCATCAATCTCCCGTGCCGCTGCAACCTGGCTCGTGATAACAGGACCATCTACTTGGTACCCAGAGGCAGATTCCCCAAAGAAAGTGTTGCCTCCTTTGCAGACGTTGCTGGAGGATGTCTGCGAAGGGGTAGGCTCTGCTAGCGGTAGGACTGGGGAAAGAGGCGTTAATGCTGCGCACGCCAATCCGATATCCGTGAGGAGCAGGTGAGTCACCTGAAACTTGAAACGACGGCTGACTTGCCTCCGTGACGCCAACAGTTCGTACAGGCGCAGGATACGGGGACAAACGGTGCAATATGCAGATGTACCCTTGCTGGTGGAATCCAAACAAGACATGTTCTCTGTAGAAGTGGTGCGGAACTGTTCGTCCAGCCATTCGTTCGCAGCATCAATTTCTCCCTGGTTTGCTTCTAGCGTTCCTCCTCCCATGAAAAACGTTGTAATATGAGGACTGTCCACGGGCTTCAAGCTCTTACCCATGTCTACAACGGAAGGGACCTCGGCGCCCTCTGCATTTTCCACCGCTGCCAGTAACTGCTGGGTGAGCGAAGTAAGCGCCTCCTTCTCATCCCCTAGAAAAATGCTGAAATAAGTAGGAAGCCGCAGGACAACGTCAGCCGTGGGGAGCCTCACTGCCTGGAGCGAAGCCATGCGGCCCTCTTCCGGCGCCACTTGGCCTAAGTCTCCCTGATGCTGCTGCAACCTGCCCCCGCGGTCCACCTCCTCGTGAAAGCGCTGCCCCTGGCATTCCTGTTGCTGCTGGGGCTGCTGCTGTTGTAGCTGCTGCTGCAGCAGCTGGTCGCGCCGGTGCAGCAGCGGTTCCTCCATCGAAGAAAAGAGGCAATCAACATGGTGCAACAGTTCACCTGCACAACAGCTGATGCTAGCACGCTGGTGCGCTCGAAACTCGCCAAATAATGGACCCTCTGGCGGAAACTCCCTCAGGCTCGTCGCAAGATCCGAGTACACACGGTGGTCCTTCGGCAGATCACTGAAGGGCTTCAGGGAGGAGAGGGCTGCAAGCAGAAGGCGCTGTTGATTGTGCATCTGCTGCTGCTTCTGCTGGTAGTTATTTTGCTTCTGGTTCTGAACCGGCAGCACTGTCTGGAGCTGTAGCACGTGAGTGACGTTGGGATGCATCCGCAAAAAATCATATATCTTCGAATATCCTTTGAAGCAAGAAAGGAACGAGAGACATATATGCAGGGCCTTCACGTCTTGTGTAGAACATGAATCGGAGGCACCTTCCGAAAGCCCCTCCAAGGACGAGATACCTCGTCTTCCCCCCGCAAGCGTGGCATGGTCCCCGCGGCATAGCACCCTGTACATACAGCGCAGAACCACTTCAATAGACCAAGGGAAGTCCCAAGTGGTGTCCTGCGCCTTGGGCTGTCCAAGTGGCAGCCCTAAGTGCACCGACGATCCGTCTTGAGCCGCACCAGGTGGTAGCAGCAGGGCTGCAGTTGCAACTTTCACCAGCACCCCACAGCGCACTAAGACTGCCGACTGGAGCGCCTGCAACAAATCCTCCACCTCAGAAAAGCGGCTGCTCACGGCGTTGGGCGGATGATTCCTGTCCACAGCAACCAAGACACGAAGGGGGCGCCAAAAACCTGCCTCGGAAGTGCTCTCATTTCCCATTCCCTGCCTCTTTTGTTTATCCAAGAACACATTAACAAGCATGTCGGTCAGTTGAGTGAAAAAGCCATTTAGAGCGCTTCCCAAACCTTTTCTTCCCTCTGCTATTGCTGCCTTCATGGTCTTCTCATCCGGAAGCAGAGAGGATGCACCACTAATGTTCCCCTGACAAGAAGGGTAGTTCAGCCGGGCTGCAGCTGCCGGGCCCGCGTTTGATGCTTCCTGAAGGCACATCTCATGAAGCAGTCCGGTGGGAGCATTGTGACCTAGGGAGCGCAACACTTCGCCCGTAAATTCGTCAGAACTTAGATAGCAAAGGCAATCAAAGACAGACTCCAACGGGGCCGCCGTTGCTGTTATTGAT
Organism: Eimeria acervulina; assembly: GCF_000499425.1. NCBI lineage: Eukaryota > Apicomplexa > Conoidasida > Eucoccidiorida > Eimeriidae > Eimeria > Eimeria acervulina. The sequence continues at coordinate 40,299 of NW_013550159.1, read as the reverse complement.
GCTGCTGTTTCTGTTGCTGTTTTTGGTAAAGCCGCTGTTGCTGTAGCTGTGGTTGACGTCACTGTTGCAGTTGTGCTTGTTGCTGCAGCATCTACTGCTGTGGCCGTTGTTATAACTCCTGGCATCGCTGTCGTTGTTGTTAGCGTCCCCATCTTCCTTGACGAGTGCTGAGGCCGCCCCTCCCAAATAACGAGACCTGCAAGAAATTAAACCGAAACCAGAGCGCACAAGCCACAGGTAACGAAGGCTCAAGCAACTTTCAGTGCATGCAAAGGGTAAACCCAAAAACCTAGGCTTAATTTTGCGAATCTCACCAGTAACTCCTCCAACGGAGAAGGTGTTGCTGGACATGAATTCTTGTCTTAGCGCAGGACGCAGAGCTTCCAGCAACACTGTCGTCTTCCCGCTGCCAGGGAGGCCAACAGGCAGCAGTGCAACCACAGTAGCGGCTGGCGAGGGATTCCCGGGCAGCCCGGAGTCGATGGAGATACACACCTCGTTACAACGGTCACCGATGAACTCTGCCCCCACATTCTGGGGCAGAGAGGAAGAGGCAGTTGCGCGGGGAGGCCACAAAGGTGCCTTCAGCGCGTGCTGCGATGGTGAGTGAGATTCGTTGCGTGCAGTGTGCACCACAGCCCGAACTGCAGTAGCAAACAGTTGGAGTGCCTGCTTCCAGCTCCCGCTTTCCGGAAAACCACTTCCTGCGGCCAGGAGCGAAGCAGGAAGCCTCACAAGGGCTGGACGGTGAACGGAACTCCCAATCGCCGCCCGCATAGACTCCTGAAGATCTTGGGCGGCCGTGGAGTTGACGCAAGTGGCTTCCAGCACCTCCCTGTTACAGCACTTAGAAGCCAGTTTAAGAATCCCTTCTGAGACAGCTACGCTCTTTGCTTGTAATATGGCTCTGCCTACTGCAGCATCCGCCGCGAGAAAATGCTTTGCCTTCGTTGAGGAGGCATCACACGCTATCCCCTCAAAAGTACAGTGCAACATCCCTTCAATCGCACCATTTTGGCCAACTAAAGCTACGCCATCCCATCTATGTTGCTGCTCTAGCTGCTGCTTCTGTGCCTGCCTTTGCTGCAGCAGCTCGTGAAGCCTCTTCAACGCCACACTGCTGCCATGCTGATCGAGACCCCACAGCACAACCAGCGGCGCGGAAAGACCGCTATTCGCTGTGTCAGCGAAGGGAGCTGCCCTTTCACGGACGCCACAAGAACAGCTGCTCCTGGAGTCACGAAGGCAGCAGCAGCAACAGCAAGCAGTAGAACAAGCCCTGTGCCGCAGCAACAACCGGCATCCATGACAGAGGCAAACTTGCTCTAGTTCTTGGTACTGTTCAGCTGTCAGCAGCAGAGGAGGAGCCACGAGGCAAACGCTGACTGGCTGCTGCTTCGACCGCAGCGCGTTCACTTGCGCGAGCTGCTGCTTGTGCACCACGTGTTTTCCCTGTTCTCCCTTGGGGCACTTCAAGGGTTCGCTACTGTTTCCCTCCAGCTGCTCTAAAACTGCTGCGCCGGCCTCTTTGAGGTCTGCCATCCTGATAACATGGAGTGGCAGATTACCACTCCCGCCACTCCTGCTGCTGTTGGTCCTATCCAACTCCTGCAGCTGCATTAGCAGTTCCTGAGAAGGGGTGATCCAGTTTTTAGGGGCACCCGCGGTGGCAGCAAACGCTTTGCTGTCTGCAATAAAGTCCAAAAAGCGCATGTCAACATAACCAATCAAGAACCGAAGAAGGCAACCAGTAAAACTTGGTTTCCCTTGCTCGATTCGCCCGTGAACAAGGTCCTGAAGAAACGATAAGTCTTCCAAGTCTTTCTGCACGCCGCCGACGCTGCCTATTCCCACCTGTTCCCGTTGCTGTTGCTGCAGCGGCACCTGTTGCTGCTGCCAGAGCAGAGAGACCCGCTGTGGGTCTGGGAGGCACCTCAGCGCCAGCAGCAGCGCGCCAGCGAGCGAGCAGCTGAATGCTGCCGCCCTCCTAAAGTGAGCACTCTCCTCTCGTACTAGTCGGCTGAACTCGAGATGCAGTCGCTGCAGCCTTTGCGGCTGCAATGTCTTTCGCCCCCGCGGGTGCTGCAAGTTCAGGAGTTCTTTGATGAGAGGTAGAGAGGATCCCTGAGGCACGCAAGATTTGAGGGCATGGCCAAAGTGACTGAGTTGCCCTTCGAGAACGTCGCACCAGTACAATCCAACAATGGCAGCCACCTGGGCACGAAGAGCTGCTTCTGCAGCAGCTGCTCCCGTTGCTGGTGATGCATTCGCTGCCACACTTGCAGTTAAGTCCCCCTCGATTCTGTACCGGGAGGCAGGGGCAGCCGCAGCCCTCGAGGCAGCAGCAAATGCCTCAAGAACAACAAATGAGGCATTTTGCCTCGCCCCTTCCCTTTCGTCGGTTGGCCATCCTGAAGGACAGGCAGCAGCTGCTGCAGTAGCTGCGGCGACTGCTGCTTCCCAGAAACAGGAACTTCGTATCAGAAGTTTCATCCTCTCCCGTAACTTTCTGTGCATGCGGTAGGACGCTGTTTTGGCCTTGGCAAGAGCGACAACAGTGGACCCCCCTTGAGACAAACTGATGCCACTGCTGCTCCCACTTCCGCTGTTGCTGCTTCTGGTGTTACCACCGCTGCTACATGTGCAGAAGTACAGGACAAGCCCCTCGGTGTCGCCGGCACAGGACTCTTCCCTCTGTTGCTCGAGCTGACGCAGCTGCAGTAGCAGCTCCACAGGGGACGAGGCCGGCAGCCGCGCCACTACTGTTGCTGTCTCGAGGCCCAAAGATTCAAGTAGCGGCAGCGATACTCCTGGGCTGAGGCAAGGAGGCTCGCAAAAAGAAGTGCCGACGGAATTCAACTTGTGAGGCACCAACGCAAAAAACGCCAGTCTCCCTGTTTGTGCCTCCGCCTGTTGCTGCTTCTTCTGTGGTTGGTTCTGCTGACCCGCCTCCTGCTGCTGCTGCTGTTGTTGCTGCTGCTTCTGTTGTTGGTACTGCCCGTGCTGCCGTCGCTTCGGCGGGGGTACGATGTGCTGCTTCTCCGCGCTGTCTATCAGCTCGCCGACCAGAGTATGGCTCTGCAGCAGCTGCTGCAGCTGCTCGACCTGCGTGCAACCTCCACCGACCCTAAACCTCAAACAATAAATTCCAAACCCTAAATCCTACGTCGTAAACCCTTGGCGCTTCACCCTGAGAGCTGCCAATGCTTCAAGAAGCATACAACACGCCCTACAGGCATTCAGCACGGTGGGGATCTTCTGGTGCTGGGCATCCACAGGACAGCTGTCTGATACTACTCACAAGACTTCAAGCTACAAAAGCAAGTGCTAAAAGTCTCCTTACCTGTTCTCTGGCCAACTTTTGCAGCTGATGCTGCCAGGCAGTAGCAACCCACAATGCATACTGTTCTCGGGGAGGGCGTCTTTGTTCTTCGAGCGAGAAGGGCTGTGAAAGGACGCGGTCAGCCCCAAGCTGTCGCAGCAACTCAACAGCCTGCAGATGCCTTTGTTGATGCTGTTGCACACCCGAGTGTTCCTGCAGCTGCGACGTTCCCTGCAGCCCTCCCTCTCCTCGCTGCTGCAGGGGAGCCGCCGCAGCTCGAGCTGCAATTGCTCCTGGCAAACTGTGTTTGCAAATATTGGTAGCAGCAGCAGCCGGGAGGAGAAGACACACGTTCTTGCTGCAGCATGCCCACACCTTGAGTTGGCTGCAAAAGGAGATCTGTGCAGCCTCTCCATTTAACTTCTCTAGGGCCCATACTTCCACCGAGCCTTCCTTGCTACTTTCGCTGCAACTGTTGGTGCTACAGCTCCTGGCTGCATCGCCGTTTGCACTGGGAGGAGAGAAGCACTGAAGCAGACACTGTGACAGCTGGTGCGCAGACAGCAATGCGTCATCAGACTTTTGCTTGGCAACACATAATGCACTGCAAACAACAGCGCCTTTCTTCTGCTCCTGTGGCTGTTTGGACCCCCTTCCTTGCTGCTGCTGCTGCTGCTGCGCAGGCTTCCAGAGCTGCTCTACCACCTGTTCCCCTTGCGGCTGCTGCTGTTGCGAGAGGGCTTGCAAGAAATAACAGGCGAGCAGCTCCCAATCGAGATCAAAAAACTTTGGGAGGCCCCGCCGCACCAACAGACGGAGCGGCTCCTTAAGGTGCTGCGCGGACTGTTGCTGTGCCTTATGTTGCTGTTGCTGCTGTCTGGGCGTCTCTGTGAACTCCAGGAGTGTCAGACCCCGCCGCAGCAGCGGCCTAAGCTCTGGGCAAGCGCACAGTAGCTGCTCCTCCAGGTGCTTATCCTTTACAGATATATCAAGAAGTTCTACTTTCGTGTTGCTGTTGCTGTTGCCGCTGTGTCCAACCATGTCGCAGTCCGGCTCCCTAGAACCCCCTGTGGCTGTTGCGTTTGTTGCGCCACCTGCAGCTGCACCTTGCGTTCCTGGAGTGGATTCTGCATGTGGAGTTGTTGCTGCTAATGCCGTTGCCGGCACAAGTGGCACAAGTGTCAACTTGTCGAGCGGACGTCTTACCAGCATGAGGGACGACGGCCTTATTTTCTTACTCGCCAGTTTCCCTTTGACTAGCGGAAGGGCTTCAGCAGCGGCAGTACGGGATCCTGCTGCTGCTTGCTGCTGCTCTTGCTGCTGCATATTCTTCATCAGTTCTTGCATAAGCCGCTCTGCTTCCGCCCAGCCATTCCAGTCCGTCTGGGTACCCCCATATCGACTCTCTGTAGCACACGAGCTGCCTTCTGCAGAACGAGCCATAAGGTCGCATTCTCCGCTGGGCATCTGAGTTCCTTTCTTTATGTGCTGGCATTCTCCTTGCACGGTCCTTGCATTCTCCCCCCGCTGAGCGCCACGCGGGGAGGGGCATCCGTCCATCGGGCGTGGTGGAGGGGAAAAAAACACCTCTCAGCCTCGAAGAAGTGTGTTGTCGTTTCCTCAGTTTAATATACACTAAAGTCGAGAAAATGCTGGCAAGTGCTAGCCCTGGAACTGCGCCGGTGCCGCGTCGCGCTCCTCAATCGACCCGATCGAGCAGGTTACGCCTCCCTAGTCCACGTTATCTGTTCCATCCATCTTGAAGAATAACAAAGAAAATGCCTGTCCTTTTGCCATTTCTGCCGAAATTCGAGTAGTTATTGGGTAGGGTTCAAACTTTCCTTGCTATGCAGTCACCGGTGCGGAGGCCCACCATCCCCAGTACAGCGATAGCCCGACGGTTGCGGCGCTCCTTGTGTCGCTTAAGGGCTTCCTGCAAAACCACGTTTAAAATGTCCTGATCCCTATGCAGAAGCGGCTTAAAGGCTCTGCAAATGCTCCACGCACCACAAGCAACACAGGCTCGTCTGGAGGGTCGGTCGGCACTCGGAAGGCACGTACCACACAGGGCTTTCAAGCCCTGGCTTAAACCACCTAGTCTTTATATTACTCAATAGGCGTGCGTGGGCTTTAGACGAAGGTGTAGCTGCTGGCGTGCACGTATGTCTGTGCAGCCCGACCGAGTATGTGTGTGCTGCGTGCTTTCTACGGCAACTTGTCTTTGCAACGCTCATGGGCTGTTTGTAAGTTCTGCTACTGCTACTGCTTGCTGCCCCATGCAGGGAGCTGAAGAACTAAAGAGTTGTATACGCGCTTGAACGGACACACGGAACCAAAACATCCCGACTGAGAGCAGTTAAAACGCCCCAAAGACGGGGACGCCCCCAGTAGGAAGACTCCCCTCCACTACACTTGGGAGCAGAAGCAGCACTGTGCCCGTTGGTACTGCGCTTGCAGCAGCAACACACGAAGACCTAGAGCTGCAACGGTAGCCCTCAGCTCTTGCTTTGAAATAGAACAGTCCTAAGGGATGCATGCTCCAGGTAAACGACTTGGTGGCATGCGCTTGAGCATCAAGCCCTGCAAGCAGAGGTCACTACCAGTGCCATCAACGGGTCCTCCTAACCGCCGTTAAGTTGAGTTGCACGCCACAACCTTGTGCCAGCTATACTCCCTCATAGACCCGTTTTCAAAATGCCAAGAAACCCGCAGGCACCCATAGGGAATCCATTCACAAACTGAGAGCTCGATCTTATTGTGGTAATGCCGTCTCCAGCTAAAGTGTTTGGGAGGCGCGTCAGTTCCCCTCCTGCGATTCCTGTTCTTGCGTAGAGTTATCTCTGCGCTGAAGGTAAACTGAAGGGGAAGCTGCTGCTATATTTGCTGCTGTGGCCTTTCCTGTGCCTTCTGAAGCAGCACACATCTCGAGAGGTTCTCTCCGAAGCGTCCCTAGCAAGCGTCCAACATGCCAGTGCAGCGCTTCTGATTTGGCCACTTAGTGCTTGGCGGGTTCTGTGTGTAGGTTGAGCTCTCGCAAGAACTGCTGGCGCGGCTCCCAGCACTGTACCTTCCTCGCTTTTCTTCTTTTTTCCGGTGCGCGTAGCTTCACGAGGTGAGGTACATAACACGGCCTTGCGCGCGATGATTTTAAGGGTCCCAACGCGGCTTGTGACGCCCCTGCAACGCCTGCCTCCCACCCTGCTTGGATGTTCTAGGGCCCGGGTCATCCTGCAGAATGCAGAAGCGGTAGCAAGGGAGCAGTTCGCGTTAGCTGAAAGGTCCCTCCCGCGGGACGCACCTTCGAGGGGCTCCTTACTCGGGATGCGCTCGCCAATGGGGGAAGCAACAGCAGTTGAGAGCGCCAGTGATGACAACGCACGCATCAAGGAGAGGTGGCGCTGGGCCATCCACAACAAAGCCATGTTTCGTCGCATGCACCGGGGTGAGACAGAGCCCACCGCGATGCCGATAGAGTGTTCGGCTTTGTTAAAGCCGAAAACTCCGTCAGCGCCGTTTCTGAGGTCCCCAAGAGGGTTCCACTGCCTCTAGTTCCGTCTGTCCCTAAAGGCACGGCGCCTGCCTAGGAACCCCTCTAAGTTCCTAGCGAGGGCAGCCGCGCGAGGCAGCCCACCCCTAGGGAGTTACAAGGGAAACGCTTGAGGCAGCACTGTATTAAGGCGATAGCTAGAAGGGTAGAACATGGATCCCCTTGCGGCGCGGGGCCTGACGCGAGATGGCGCGGGCTTCAGGGAGCCAAGGGAGGAGGTGGGGTGGATGGGGGGACCCCCCACGCCAAGAGTAGAAAGCGGTGCAAGAGAGCCCCCCTCCAAGGAACGCCGATATAGATTGGTCGAGGTTGTGGAGGAAGACACGGCTGCAGCAACGCACAAGTACACAGCAAGCCCAACCCGTCCGCTCCAACAACAGCAAGAGCAGATAGAGCAAAAAATGTGCTCAAGGAGCAGCAGCGGCAGCAGCAAGGGCAGGAGACACACACAAGGAAAATGGCAGCAATCCCAGAGACAGACGCAGCAACAGCAGCAGCAAGCAGCAGCAGCAAGCAGCAGCAGCAGCACGGGGGAGTTACTCGAGCGCTGGCTTTCGGCTTCTACTGGGGGGATCTGAGTCTCTGTTTGATCTTTTTGCAGCCCGAAGGGATCGAAGTCCACAGCAATTGGGGAGGATTCATCTGCTTCCTTTTTGATTGTGTCTGGTTCGCGAGTTGTCAAGGATTCGAGAGGGCAGCTGCTCTCTGCCGCGGCAGCAACAGCGACAGCAACGGTCCCTTCTGACGCGGGGAGGGGCTCGTCATTGGACGGCCCCGGGCAACAGCTTATTGCTGTGAAAAAATCCCTCACGCAGGGGAGGTCGATGTGCCGAGCCCTGCTGCTGTGTTTATGTTCATCTCCTTCATCTTTTTCTGGGCCTGTTGAGGGGGCATCCGAAGCTTTTGAGTCCTCTGGGTTAGGGGCAAGGCCTTGCAGGAATCGTGCGTCTCCAGCGTCTCTGGTGGGGACGCTCGGGGTGTTGTAAGCCAAGAGGAATAGAAGCTCCTCCTTGCTAATGTGTTCCAACAGCGCCTGCCTCAGGAGAACGTTTTGCCGCATCAACTCGGAGTTCTGCTTCTGGAGGGCCGTTTCGGGCATCTCAGCAGGTGTCAAGTCTGAACACCGAAGGGGCGCCTGCTGGGAAGATTCCGCCCCTGAGGAGCCCTGGGGAGCACACGACGGGCGAAGGTCCTGAGCACTGGTCTCAGTTGAAGGGGATATAGCTGATTTCTCAGAGGGGCTGACGCTCGCGTCATTTGGGGTCTGCTGGCTTTCTCGTGGGGTCTGGGGGTCATTTCTAGGACTCCCAGCTGCCTTCTTCGCGCCCTTCGCAGCTGCAGGTTCCCGATGGGATTTCCCCCTTGGTGTATTCTTGCTGCTGAGGCCTCGAGAAGGAGAATGATGGCCTTTGCTGTCCACGAATGCGTCTCGCTTTTCATCCCTTCTCGGCGATGCAGGAGAAGTTCGCATGCGTTGAGCCCCCAGCCGGTCCCCTCGGGCCTCATCCAGCCGCTTCTAAAACGCCGCAGAGAGCACAACTCAAAGCATGCAGTCTGCAACAGCAGCAATTAAAATCTCAACCATATTTTGAAAAGGGGCAGAGAGATGTTGTTTTTCTTGAACTTAGGGGAGCTATAGCTTCCTGCTGAGGGATTTAGGGCATCTCACCATTCTTTGACTCCTTAGAGATTTGGGCTGCGCCATTTTGCCCAAGGGGGAAGGCCCCGAGGCATCAACACTACTGCCAGGCCTTCTGGATGAAGGCCGCAATATGGGCCTCTCGAGTCCCGGTGACGACGGGTTTGACTCGACAGTGTGCCCCATTCTGATGCTGTCAGGGCCGAATCCCATTGAAAAAATCGGCTGAGCAGCCTCTGCGCAATGGAGAGTGCCCGCGGTGCTGTGGGCAGCCAAAGGGAACCAAAATCATGGCTCTCTGTAAAGCAGAAGAGGATGTCAAGGCAGAGTCGAACACTCAGGAAGCTGCAAGCCGTGCCGACAGCAGCAGCGATGGCGGCGCCCAGTAGCTGTACGATGGGTGACGACCTCTGTACAGAGCCAGGAGAGTGATGCAACTCAATGTAAAGGACAAAATGCAGGAAACCTAGAAAAGGAGAACGAAATACAGAGAGGATCTGTCAGGCGGTCTGAAGCCACGAACGGACCATTGGCCCATCCCAGGACTTCGTCGCCGGGCCTTGAAAGGGCCCGTTGTATCCTTAGGTAGAAAGAGGAAAGCCTTTTATATCTCCTCAACAAGCCTAATGCAGCTCTGGTGAGCTAAGTCAGAGAAAAACCAGTGGTTGGCGGCCAGGCCTAGCGGAAGGTCAGCTGCCGCCTCGAGGTGCCACTGGCTGCGCTCAGTCCGCAGCTCCAGCAGTTGGCCGTTGGCCTTTCCCTTCTCTTCATTTTAATATTATTTGGTGTTATTTGGTTATTGCCGGGCAAAGGTGAGTTTAACTGCAAATCAGGCCACTAGGAAAAGGAACCGCTGCTTTGGGCACAGCCGCGGCAGGCACTGAAGCAGCGACCCCAAAACGGCCAAAAACGTGAAAAAAGACGGATGCCTTACCCACATGTTTCGAAATGGAAGGCGTAATGAAATATTTAAACTTATAATTTAGATTCTATGAAGACATGCAACCCGGCAGGCTCCTCCGCTGCTCAGGGCCCCACTGCAGCTTCGCGTTACGAACACGCGCAGATGGAGGGTTTGTTGCTGCCTAACACCTCTTCATACACCTGAAATTCCTGTGGATGGAGTTAAAAGCTGCGCCGCTGGTGCAGCCTAGACACTTTAGCAGCAGCCTTTCCCAAGTCGGCAGCACCGGTCCCTGGTGCAGCGGCTGCTGGGGCAGCTCGAGTGCTCTCCGTTGCGAAGCAGCTACGGCCGAATCAGCATTTTCTCTGAAAATGCCGTTGTTTTTGTTTGTTAGGGTGTTCAGAAGTATGCCTTTGCTGCTGCTGCAGTACCTCGTGCACCAGGAGCCAGCAGGGTGCTCTCGGAGACAAGTGGCAACACAAGCTGCAGCGGCTCTATCTCAGTAGCCTGAGGCCGCAGCAGCAGCACACGCTGGGCTTTGTGTGAATTCAGGCGCATACGCCTTACCAGAGGCACAGCACAGACCCACGGCATGGAGTTATGCCGGACAATTGCGCCCCATGCGACTGGTTACTGCTAACTGCGGGATATTTGTTACTCGGGCTGCTGACACCGTAGAGGCACCAGATACCACTGCTACACGTGGCGAAGCAGCACCGGGTGTTTCTGGGGCTTCAGGGCTCAACTAGGTACGTGACTCAGACCGCGACCCCGGCAAGAACACGGCAAGAACGGCTGCACCATCTGCACTTACCGTTGCTGCACAAGAGACACGAGTAAATTCGCAGCTCGATAGCTCGGCTTCTGGGGTGCAGAAGCTCGGCAGCTGCACTGGCCTTCGTTATGGGCGAAGCAGCAGACGGCGTATCAGAAGCACTGTCGCCCCCACGAAGACCAGCAACTCCCGAAGGCGGTCGAAAGTGCAAGAAGCCTAAGTGAAAGAAATAGGAGCATCTGCAACAGCTGTTGAAAAGGACAGCAGCAGGCTCAGCGGTAACAGACAACTGCGTTGGCTGCCTTGGCTGCGGAGGGGGCAGACATGCGTAGCACCTCCCGCTCTGCGCAACAGCAGCCGTAACAGCAGCACAGTATGTGTACAGCGAATATTCAGCAACAAGGCCACAGCAAAAGCCACAGCGGCCGCAGCCATTGCAGGAAACACCGCTTCCCTTGGCCCCATACATGGTTGAAAGCCTTCTGGGGATTTGAACATTTCTTGTGGTTTACTATAGCCACCCCCCCTAAAACCTATGGCTTTATGATTCAGGTAGATATGGGGCTTGCAGCCCAGCTTTGCTTTCAATACAAAAGCTCTCGCACAGCACATCCGAGGTTCTGACCACAAGCATAAGGGACGGACCATGGGTATGCAGCAGAGACAGCAGCAACAGCCGCAGCAGCAGAAACAGTTGTAGGAACAGTCTCTGCTGCTGTTTGTTTGGATCCCTTTTAGTTTAACATTTTTAACGGGGTATTACGCTCATCTACACTGCAGAGAAACCCAGCTGGAGACGCGGCTCACAACCGCCGAGGGGTCGACGCCTCTCCACCTGTGGGAGTGCGAAAGCCTAGTTGAGCAGCAAAAAAAGACAAAGTGACGAAAGGGGTTTGTTGGTTTCACGGTGTGTGTTCGCCCTTTTGCGCTGCACGTACACCGCAGCAGCCCCCAGCCCCGCAGGTGACTTCCGAGGCCGCAGTTATTGAGAGCTGCAAACCCATCTTTTGGGTTGATACGTTCACAGGTACGCGGAGAACGACCCCAACGATACCGGAATTGAAGGGCTGGAGGGCCAAATACGAACAGGAAAAAACAGGAATCCTACCCCGTCTACTGAAGGTGACAGGGGGTGCTCATTCTCTAGGGGGAAATTTAAAAGGCCCCTGTTTATGTCTCAAATGCCGGAGGCGAGAAATTTGTCTAAAATGCCGAATAATGTATTTTCGGATTCAAAAGCAAACAAACAAGAAACCCGGACACCGACGTAAGATGCACGCCGACGCCTGCAGCTGCTGCAACAACCACCCCAGGGACACAAGGACAGGAGCAAGAGTTTTTTGCCTAACTATTTTGGGGCTTCTCTACGACCATTTGAGCGGCATCTTTATATTGTTGGCTCTCGTAAAATAAATTGTTGGAGGAGAGACAGTTGACAGAGCGGAACCGGCAACTGTCCTTGCAACTACTGCACTGCCCAGGACACAGCGGAAGCAGCAAAAACGACGAAGCGGCTTTTGCTGCTGTCAATGACGGCTCGTGTTGGGCTTGTAGCGGCTGCTGCTTTAGGTTAAATTGGGGGGATGGGGGAGGGCACAGCAGCAGCAGTATTGTTTTGCTGTTATCAAGCAACGGCGCCGCAGCAGCAGCCGGCAGCAGCAACACCAGCGCCTCGTTGCTGCAGCGCAGCAGCAGCAGCAGCGGTAGCCACGGCTTTTTTGGCTGAAACGCAGCAGAGTTTGCATACACTCAAACAAACTAGCCCAAAGAGGATCTTTTTCGCATCCTCTTCTTCTTCACTCTCCGTCCTCTCTGCTTCCTCCTGCTGCCTCGTGGCAGCAGCAGCTGCAGCTGCTGCGCCCGGAGCAGCAGCAACATCCCATTTAAGGAGCTCATCGAGAGGCTTCATCTAAGCTAAAAACTACACAACGCACCGCCAAGGTGGCTATTTCTGTCGTTTAAGGAGCCGGGGTCCTCCGGCTCGCCGAGCTGTGGCCTCGCAGCAGCAGCAGCAGCAACTGCTGCTGTTGCTGCTGTCCACTTTCCGCTCTGAAATATACCGCGGTATTCGTTTCAATCTTATTTTTGGCTTTTTTGCCGGATCGTAGGCCGTACTTTCCGGCGATTCTCTTCTGCTGGTGCTGCACTTGGTGCCTGGGGGGCGGGTCGAGAGCCTGGGTGTTCTCCAACGGAAACCAACAGCAGCAAGACGCTTCCTACTGCTGCTGCTGCGGGTGCTGCGGGTGCTGCTGCTGCCCTGTATGAGGACTTGAATAAAGGGGGCCAAAGCAGCAGCTGCAGCACCTGCAGATAATCCTCAGTTCTAGGCGCAGTGCGTCCAGAGGAGCGGTGCAGCAGCAGCACCCGTGAGGGCTGCAACAAGAGCAACGCCAGCAGCAGCCAGGGCGGCAGCACCAGCAGCAGGGTAGGCGCTAGTATCGACAGGATCGGAGAAAGCACATGCGGCGCATGTGATCGCAGCAATCGCAACAGCAACGGGGACAGTAGTGACGCCAGCAGCAACAGCATCGCGAGTTCAGGCGCATCAGATGGCGGGTGCATCCCCAGATCCCCTGGCCGGCGTGGAGCACGGGTCAGGAGTAGGTGTTTCTCAAGGGCAGCAACAGCAGCCGGATCGGGGGAGAGTTGCTTCTTCCGATGCTGCGTCTCTTAGTGCTGCGGAGGAAGAAGATGAGCAGAAGCAGGAGGAACGACAGAGCCAGAAATCCCCAGAGGGAAGTGAAGACAGCTCGAAGCAACAATCTGTAAATGGCTGGGGTGTCAGATCGCCGCCAGCAGAGGAGCAACCGCAACTGCAGCAACAGCACCAGAGGGAAACAGCACGAGCAGCGGAAGCGCCTGCATTAGCAGGAAGGGAGAACAGCGCCGAAGCACTGGCAGCATCCGAAGTAGCGTTGGGTGAGCTGTCTGGAGGGCTTCCTTCTCTTGCAGCATTTTTGGCCGGACAGGCGAATTTAAAGGCCTCCACTTCATCGGAGGCCGTCTCTAAAGGGAATGAAGGTTCCCACGAGAAGGGAGAAGAGCCGTCTGAGGGAGCGCCATCTCCCCCCTCAGCAGCATCAACAGGTGCTGCAGCAGGAGGAGCATCTAGGGGCGGCGGGCCGGCCGCGGCAGCAGCAGCCGACGAGGGAGCAGGCGAGACAGCAGAGGCAGAGACAGAAGCTTCAGGTGCGGATGCGGGTGGAGATGAGAGCAGGGAAGAAGGCGGATTGGGTTCTTCAGCAGCAGCAGGGGAGGAAGCTGCTGCTGCAGCAGCTGCTGCTGCTGTTACACCGCGACGGCGGCAGCGTGTGGTGGGGCCCGAGTTGTACTTGCGTTGGCAGATGCTGGCGAAGAGAGTAGAACGCGTCAAGGGTGTCTGCTACAGCAGCACTCGCCACGAGTGGATCGCGGTGGGCCCCGTGCAGCAGGGCAGCAGCGGGCGGAAGAAGAATGTGTATTTCTCCGTTCCGAGGTATGGCTTTTCCGAGGCAAGGCAGCTGGCTGTTGAATGCAGAAGAAGACAGGAGGAGATCCTCGCGGGCGGTGGAGACAAAGCCGTAGACGCAGCCGCAATTGCAGCAGAACTCACGGAGAAGTACAGGCAAAGAGCAGGAGCAGCCGCAGCAGCAGCAGCTGCTGCTGCGGCTGCAGGCCACCCGCTGCCTGACGGCGAGGACAGCGACGAGCTTGAAAGACTCGGCCTCACCCTCATGGAAGAAACCGACGAAGGCAGCAAAACAGATGCAGAGGAAGCATCAGCAGCAGCAGACACAGATAGCAGCAGAGGCGCCGCATCGGCTGCTGCAGGCAGCAGCGCGCAGCAGGCAACAGCCTCCCCCTCAGGGGGTAGACCCTACGAACTGCGTAAGAGGCGGCCTCCGACAACTCACCTCAGTGATGACGAAGCAACGGACGGAGCGGCCAGGCGTTCCTACACTCGAGCGCAGCAGCAAGCGCAGCAGCAGAACAATCCCAGAAAGAGAGGGAGGCCCCCGCGATCCCGCGGTGGGGCACCACTAAGTGACTTGCCAGCGTTCGGAGGCACGTTCCCTGCTGCGGATCCGCAGCAGCAGCTCTTGCTGCAGCAACAGCAGCAGCAGCAGCGAGGAGTTGTAACTGGTGCTTGCAATGCAGGCAGCGGCACCCAAGGAGCTGGCACCAGCAGTAGCAGTAGCGCAAGCAGCAGCAACACCATTAATATGCGTCTTTTGAGTGAAGCCCTTGGGATGGTGCTGCAAGATTTGCTGAGGCTCTGCTCCTCCCCTTCTGCCCTTATTGCTGCTGGTGTTCCTCGCGACGCTGTAGATCTCTGCGCCCTCAGCTGCCGTTGCATTGAAGTAAGTCAACTTCCTCTGACTGTAGCAGCAGCTGCCGCTTCTGCTCTTTTTGCTTGCTGCACGAGAAAGCCCTTCTGTGTTTCTCCACAGCAAGAAGAGCTTGCCGATAGCGAGTCATAGTGTTTTTAAGCTTCCCCTTCTTTGTTTCGGCGGTAGCAGTTCTCAGGACGGATACAAATGATATATTGGCGTGGGGGTGCTGCTACTTCTGCTGTTTTTGGTTCTGCTGCGGGTTTTAGGCCAGTCAGCGCCGAGTGAGGGCTGCTACCTCTCCGCAGGAGCTGGAGGAGTTTGTGTCCCTCTTCAGAGATTGCATCATTCAGCATAGACTGCCCAGCAGCAGAAGGCCCGAACAGATCCTCCTCTACGTAGAAGCTCTCGCCAGAAAAGAAAGCGCTGCTGCTGCTGCAGCTGCTGCTGCTGCGGCGGCTGCTGCGGCTGCAGGTGGAGGGGCCGCAGCTAGCGGAGCAGCCACGGCAGCTGCAGCAGCAGCTCCAGCAAGCGGACTCAGAGGCTCTCAGCTGCAACAGCAGCAACTGTTGCTGCTGCAGCAGAAAGCTGTAAAAAGAGACGCATCACCCGTGAGGCCTCTTAAGACGCTGCCGTCGGTACCGCCACAGCAGCAACAGCAGCAGAGACTGCAGCAACTCCAGCTATTGTCCCTGCTGCAGCAGCAACAACAGCAGCAACAGCAGCAGCACGAGGGGCTTAGAAGGCCAGCAGCAGAAGCCTCAACTTCCCCGCCAAAGGATGCGATCCTCCGAAAGTGTAAGCGCAAAGAACGAATAGTGCGGCAGCGTCCTGCTGCCATCGCACCAGCAGCAGTAGCTGCTGCTACTGCTACAGTTGCTGCTGCAACAGCAGCAGCAACCGTAGCAGCCGGTGGGACCTCGGCGGCGGCAGGCAGAAAAGAGGATTGTCTGTTCTTCTCCGTTGCAACTGCATTGTGGCTGCTGTCCTCTCGTCGCCAGTCTTTGGTTTTTTTCTGTGTTCGTTTTTGCCTTGGAGCCGCTCTCCTGAGTGGTGGAGCGGGAGCAGGCGTGCGTTTGGTTTTTATGTTTGGGGCAGCATGTCATGAGTGTTGCGCTACCTGTGTTGAGTTGTGTTTGTTCGTCTGGGATGGGGATTTGCAGACGGTATGGCGTCTTGTGGTGTGTCGTTGCGGAGTCATCATGAGTGTGGTGTTCCCTTGCGGGGCGTTTGTTTCCTTGTGCACGCAGATGTAACGTTTGAGGCGTGGAGACGCTCTTGCGTGGCTGCGCTGAATCGCGCAGAGAACTTCGGGGACTTGCGCCGCCTGCCGCAGCTCCGTGATGCCATTGTGTACATCTTAGGCGCTGACTAGCAGCCGTCGCCAACAGAGATGTGACAAGGGAACTCCCACACGCAGGGCTGTCGCTGCAGCTGCCGCTGCAGCAGCAACCGCAGCAGGCAGCACGGGCTGCATGGTGCCCAGGCACTGCAAGCAGATGAACAGCGGCACGCAGGAGCTTGGAGCAAAAGCAGCGTGCACGCTGCACCAGCTTTTGCTGCTGCGGTAGACTGTTGCAGTGCAGTAGGTACAACAGCTGCAGCGGCAGCAGGTACGGCAGCAGTATCGCATGCAGCAGTATGACCTAATGAGTGAGCAGCAGCAAAGAGGAGCAGACGCCCGTGTGCAGCAACGGCAGTCTCAGTTTGCAGTGAGAAGGATGGCGTGTTTTGAATAGAAGGGATGAACGTCTCTGTTCCGTTCTGCTGCCCCTTTGTGGCAGCAAACCAACTTATCCGTCTTAGCATATTGACTTAAGTAATTACGATGTACGCATTTCGTCACTGATTTTGCTGCCGTTGCTGCTGCTGCACCCAAAACTGAGGAGCGCAGGGGAGTGGGGAGATACGGAAGGGGGGCGCCAGCTCGTAAGAGGCAGTTGTTCACAGACCTAGTAGCAAGCTTGAGAGCAGAGGCAGTGTGGAGACACCGCGGCACACGGCGCCGCAGCCAGAAAGAGGCAGTAGTCAGCATTGAGCTTCAGTGGCACGCCCGTAAGCCGAGTAACACCGAAGAGCCGCGGCAGCAGGACCCGCAGGTGCGATGGAGAGCAGAACAGGAAACACGCTAGTGAACAACCAGGAGACACAAAACAGACCCACACAGAAAGACTGACGACAGTTCGAGACGAGCAGAGAGAAAGAGGTGGAGACACAAAAGGGAGACACACGCAGAAGAGGAGCAGATATTTGCCGGGGATGAGACATCCCTGAGGGCTAATGGAAAACCTCAGGAGCAGAGGTGCGCCGTCGTCCCCCACCAGTAGCAAACAGAGAGGAGACAGAGGAACGAAAGAGGTCAACACGGAGTGTCACAGGTGGCTCAGAGAAGGAAAGAGACGCAAGGAAACAAAAAGAGCACAGACCTGCACACGTCCACGCAACGACGAGAAAACAGTAGCCACCTGTGTTCCTTCGCGAGTGTCTGTGTCTCTCTCTTGGGTGTCTCCACCTGCGAGTCTGTGCGAACTGTGTCTTCTGCCTCCCGCCCCCCCCCTCCCCGTTGTTGTGTATCTCCGTCTTTGCCTGCCTAGCGTTGTTTGTCCTTTTCCTTGCCTCTCTCTGTTCGGCTGCTGGCCGTGTCTGCACTGCCCGTCTCTGGCGCTACCTGCTGCCGTGTCCCCCAATTGGTTCCTCTTCTGCCCAGCACTGCCGCCGCTCAGCATTCAGAACAACAGGGCCCCCCGTAAGCCGCTTGGCGATCGTTCTGTTTTGGCTCCATTATCCTTTACAGCTCGGTGTCCGTTCTTAAGGTAAAGGCGTTTGCGTCGATGTCTGCCTGCGACGACCCCGTCTACCGGATCACCGCACAGGCCGCAGGCTGTTTTACTTACATCTATGTACGTTTGTTCAAAAGGACCTTTTCTACACTGCTTAGCCAAACAGGCGTTCCTCTGCTTACACCGTGGAGCAGCAAGCTCCCCCAAGCGGCCTCATTTCGGAATTTCTAACAGACTTCCCACTATAAGAAGCACGATAAAGACAGAACACCACTGCATTGCAGCTAACTTACATGCCAACCCTCAACATGAGCTTTATGGAGATCGACTTGATGCCGCTTCAGGTGTCGAGACAGGCCAGCAGAAAGCCAGTAAGAGCTAAAACGGAGGCGTCCCGCAGTCATCTGCAAAGCATGCAGCCGCTCCCGCGAGTAGCAGCGGCCAGCTACATCTGGCAGAAAGTAGCCTCTACTAGCAACTGAAGCCTGATTGCGTACTGCGTCATGCACCGAAAGTCTGCAAGCTAATGGCAACTCTGCCGGTGTTGTGTGCCAGTGCGGCCCCAATTGGCCCACTAGCTGCCGCCAACCGACGTATCAAGTGTGGAGCGGCTGCAGCCGTTCCCGCTGCTGCTGCAGCTGCTTCCGCTGCTTGCGCCCTTGCTGGCGCCATGCAGTGGCAGCAGGAGGCCCCCAAAAGGGAAATAACTACCCAGTGCCTGTGCTTGAGAGTCAAGACGCACCCGACAGCGCATATGTCACTGCGGGGAAGGAAAAGACAAGAAAAGAATTGAAGATCGAGGTCAGCTCACGATAGAAAGACTGCCACTATGGACAGAATGGGAAGACCCAAGCCGCACCTCCAACAAAATGCTATAGCATTCATTTTGTTGCAGTCAATGGCTCAAGTGAAACTACCCTGCCGCCCTGTTTCTGCTTGTGTTGCTGACACTCTCCTGCCGCTGCCTCCACCGACGCTACAGCTGTTGTTGCTGCTGCTGCCACTTTCACTTTCACATCACCTCAGTCACAGCGGCATTTTGCCGCCGATGCATATTTGCAGTATTTGTTCATGCTGCTTGTTCGAATCTACAGACGTGTATGCCCTTCGGCTTCTGCAGCGCCAACGGCAGCAGCAGGTGCTGCCTTTGCTGCTGTTGCCATGGCTGTTACTGCTGCATAGTGGTGTGTGGGGAAGCTTAACGGGCACCGTTGCACTCTCCCGGCTCGCAGATAGAGAGGAGGATACCTCTTACAAAAAACAAGACTGGCTGACTGCCTGCGTATATGTCTTGCTGCTGCGCCAACAGAAGCCGAATGCGTTCGTCCGCAGCAGCAAGTGTAGAGAAGGCTGTTTGGTATCCATCGGTTCCTTCGTGGTGGAGGTCTGGATACGTTGCTGTCAACCCGCTCCTTGCTGCAGCCACTGCTGCTGTTGCCTTAAGGACCACCTGCTGCAGCAGCGCCTCCCACAGAGAGTCGTCGGGAACCGAACTAAATAGATTCTGCTCGGCTGCGAGGGCCAGATACGTAACGGCAAGCTGACGTTCTTCCTCTGCCAGCTCCTGCAGTTCCGTCCACTTGCGCCTAACGAGCCTCATATCGATGCCGTCAGCAGTCCCTTCGGCTGCTGCTGCGGCGGCTGTTGCTACTGCTGCGTCTGCGGCCATTGCTGTTATTCGAGAGTATTCCCTCGGCGGGGGAACTGGCGGAGTCTCTGCTGCTTTGTGCATTGCTTGCTGCCTCTCCCGTTTGGCCAACTGTCCGCTGGTCGTTCGACGCTGGGCCACTAGTGAGAAAGGGGGGATACTATGCCGTCGCTTGGGTGCTGCTTCTGTTGCTACGTCTGAAATGCGCATGGGGAAGAAGGGGGCAAGTTCTTGGAAAAGACAAGCACATCGCTTGAGGAACCCGTCCTTGACGATCCCCAGCTTCAGCACCATCTCTGTGAAGGCAGACCACTTTGAAGTCAGCAGGAAGGGCGCAGCGAGGGCAAAGTCCGTCATTTCCTTCAGACCAAGCCCCTTGACGCGGTCTCTCAAGCCGCCTTCGTGGTCGTTGCTGCCTTCAGTACCGCTGGCGTCGCCACTTGTGCTGGGGTCGAGGCAGATGAGCGAAAACCGCTCGCAAAGTGATTGCTGCAACCGGGGGAGTCGCGTGACATACTCGCTGCTGACTTGGCGAGTGGCATCTGCAGCAACTGTCTGTTGGCGCAGCGTCATCCACCAGCCGATGGGGGTCGTTGGCGTTGCAAGGACCACACTCTCGTCAACAGAGCTGTGGCGAAGGCGCCTGCGTGCCGTCGGTGCCACGCCCATAAGGAAGATAGTGATCGCCACGACCCAAATAAGCTGGAAGGTGGTGTGTTTCTCTGACGAAGAGGCCATCTGGCCGGTGCCCCCCGAACCCCGGGGGGTGGGGAGCAGGGAGAGAGGAAGGCTCCGAGACGAGCACGAGCACGCTGATCACCAAACCTTTGATGGTAGCAGCAGACATCCAATAATAAGCTGTCCAGAAGCTAGTCTACGCCGGAGGAGGCAGCCGAGCAGGGGCGTTGGGTTGTCGCCTCCAGCTGCAGCACTGCGGATGCCGATTGCGTCTTTTCCTGCTACTTCGGAGAACGCCGGTCCCCTGAAATGGTCTGAAAGTGAGTCCTCCTCAGTTCTTTTCGACGGAAGAACTCCTACTTGCACGAAAGAGAAAAGCAGCCCCCACGCCGCAGCTGCCGATGTTCCAGGGATGGCATCACGCACGGCACAATAACCGCGTTGCCTGGGGACCTGTAGTTTCGGGTTCCTCAAAAAAAACGCTAAGTTAGATCAATACGAACAAAAGCACCAACCAATATTCGTTTAAGACGATGAGATTACAACTAAGAGGCGCCAAGGCACAGCCACGTCGCGGGCAAAGCCTGGTGCCAGCTCGGCGAATACATGTGCGGCCTTCAATCCCTTGTTGTCTCCCGGCGTTTTTCTTCCTCTTTAGGCTTTGAAGAGCACTGGTGTCGACTATCACTGCGTGTTAATTGCTAAATAGGAACGGGAGAGGCCTCACATTTGCCTCTGCGACCACCTGTGGGGGAGGACGGGGTGGGTTTGCTCCTCTACCTGTTTACACTCGAAGGCGCGTGGCCCAAAACGCATTGAAACTACCCTCCACGAGTTTTGGCTGCGTTGCGCAGAGGCTTCTCAGCATTATTCGCCTTTCTTAAGGGCTACAAAGCAGCAGGCAAGGTAGTCCATTTACGGTTCCATGCTAACTCGCAGGCAAGCAGGATGCTCTGCACGGCGCCAGCAACAGCGCCCGATGGTAATGTTGTGGATAACTGCGTCCACCCCGTCAGCATTCAGGGTATATTATTTGTAGCGTCTTGAGGTACTTTTAATACCCCCCCCCCCCCCCCCCCCCCCCCCCCCCCCCC
>NW_013550159.1:0-19502 GCF_000499425.1 Eimeria acervulina | reverse complement strand
TTTAAACCCCCCCCCCCCCCCCTCCCCCACCCAGTTAGGGACGGGGAGGGTGAGCACGCAACGATAGGTGAGAACTATTTTACTGACACATGCTGGGGAGAACCAGCATATGAAACGAAAAAGAAGTAAAGACAAGCATCAGTAGCGCCTTAGGACGGTCGGCGAAAACTGCGTGAGGTATGATGAGCAGCGGTCACGTAGGCTACGAGGCTTGCGACGCCAGCGGATATGTGGGCCGTCGTACGACTGGCGCTTCAGAATGCCGTTTGCGTATCCTGCGTTCCTCTCTAGTTCTGCTTGCATTGAGCCTGCTGTCAATCATCGCTGGCTTCACGTTTATTCATGTACGTGCGGCGTTGGAGGCAAGCTACGTGCTGACGCAGCTGCCGGTGCTTTGGCTGCGGGAGGTTCAGCTGCTGCGTGGCTGTCGCTCTCGCTGCCGCTCCTGCTGCTACTGCTTTCACTGCTGCTTCCGTTGCTGCTGCCACTGCTTGTCTTGCTGCTGTTTGAGCTGCTACAATTGCTACTGTCCCTACTGCTGCTTTTGCTGCTCTTGCTACTTCTGCCAGTGCTGTATTTACTGCCGCTGCTACAGGTATCACTGCCACTGGAGCTGTCTTTGTTCCTGCTGAGACTGTTGCTGGAGAAGTCGGACTCTTCTTCGTTACTTTGGTGGGGGTGTACTGCATTCATGGTTGCCATCGTGGCTGCTGCTGCCGATGCTTCGTTTGTTGCACTGGCAGAGAGTGACATTTCTGCATTTATCTCGGCATCGATATTTTTGGGATGCTGCCATCGTTTTAGGTGGTCTCTTAAAGCCTTGATTTCTTTTTGCACGAAGTGCAGCTGCTGTTTCTGTTGGCGTTGCTGTTGCATGCGCTGGTACTGTGACCAACTCTGATGGCCTTGTACAGTATACCCTTCGTTCTGCTGTCGCCACTCTTGCAGCTCACTCTTCAGTTCCCCTTTCCGGCGGCGGCTGTAGCGCAAGGCGGTGTCTACATCCTGCAGCAGCTCTTCTACTGCAACAGCTGCAGTTTCCGACAGTGGGGCTTGCTTCGACTGTAACAGTGTGTTGTGTAGAATATTTCGGAGACCCTGATGCGCCAGGAGCAGCCACAGGCAGCGAAAAACGTGCAGTACGTGCAGCAGCAAAGCAGGCACAGAACAGAACAGCAGTAGCGTAACAGCGCGAGCTGTGTGACCACATCGTTGCCTATCTTAGCGGATGCAGCAAGCCAATGTGCAAACGCAAGTACAATTCAGCAGCAATAAAAATGCCAGGGTACCTGCAACAAATTATTCCAAGCCTCTGCTGTGGTTCGGTTGAATATTAACACCCGGTTGTCCTTCTGGGGGCAGCCACTGCCAGGGATCGCTGCAGCAACAGCAGCGCCTGCTGCTGCTGTTGCTGCGCTTTGCTGCAGCAGCTGCAGCAGTGTTTCACGGCATAGCAGGAGTTGCTGGTGCAGCCTCTCCTCCTCTCGGCTGGAGGGCAAAAAGCACGGTGGGTGCAGCTGGCGCTGCTGCTGCAGCAGGAAGGCGTTAGCATATAGCAGCAGTGAAGAAACGTCGATTCTACGTGCCGCTTCAACAAACCTCCTGAGAAGGTCAGTTTTGCTCTTCGTTGATGCTGACACCTCCTGTGTCTCCTCGCGTTCCATTAGTGCTGCTGGTGTGGCAGTGCCCGTTGTGCGAGCAACGGTGTCTTCAGGCATGCCTGTGATCTGTCCCTAAAAGACATTAATAATATGCACCACTGCCTACAGACTAGTCGCCTGATGTAGCAATGAATAGGTCAGTACCCGTGCGCTGCAGCTGCCGTGGTGGTGCTAGTTGGTTGGCCGCTGCTCAGGGAATTCAACAGCTGCACAGTAGAGAATATTTAATTGGGTCGAAACATTGCACTAAAAGGCTTTGCATTTTTGTCCTATCGTATGGGTTCTTATCAACAGGGACTTCGGCTCTGCAGTTCCCGTCGGCTGCTATCATGGGGCCTTCCCGTCTTGTGCTGTGCCTAGATAAATCTATGCGCAGTCTAGGCGTGCAAAATGGTTGCATACATGTATGTTAGCACTATGCACGCATATTTATGCATATATGTTCTCGTTGTCTAACATCCTAACCCCAGATAAAGTTTCGCAATTGTATGAAGAAGCATCGCCGTCCGTACTGGGCAGCTCTGGCAGCAGTTCCTCTGCACGCACTAGACGATGGCGCAGATCATTGTTAGCACTTGCTGATATCAGTAGGGAATCAGATTTAAAAAAGAACCCTAGTCGCAAAATAAACGTAGCCGCAGGCATTTTGACTGTCGGCAACGGTCCTGTAATACGCGCCGCAGTCCCTTCCCCCCAGACCTTGTCTGAAGCTGTTAACTCAACCACGTGTGCATGTTCTTTTTCTTAAGCTTCGAGTTTCTTTTGCCCTTGAGGCTCCCTATCATTCTGTTAAGCAAAAGTTTTGGGGGGGATAAATACAGCTGTCTGCGTGCTTTTGAAGTTGGAGGGCTCTGTGGGTCATTCGGTTGTCGGCTGAAGCTGCAGTCCCAAGCTGCCTGGTACTGCCCTCGTTGTTCGCTCTTGTACATTTCCTCCTTATTGTTGTAACTCTGCCCCCAATAAACTCCCACTTTAGCGCGTGCTACCGCCCACAAGCGGCGGCATCGGACGACTTCCCAACCGGCGCCACTTCCCCATTGCTCTAAACTGCATCTTGCACGAGTCATCTCTCCCTTCACTCAGCTTGTGTGTGCAGCTGGAAAAGATTCCTCCCCACCCTCGCAAGCTAAGAAGGGCAACCGTCGGGGAGTAGTTGACTTACGCCAAGTATGACGAGACGATTGTAGTGGTGCTAAGCTGCGGAGTGGGAAATTCCCAGCTGAAAGCGGAACGTAAGTACAGCCCAGACAGCCAACGACTGTATGGAGCTCGCTTAGGGATGGGAAGCCAGAGTATTCAGCTACGGAGAGCCGTCCGCTTTGGGGGCGAACAGCACTCACCGTGCGACTGCTAAGGAGGCAGAATGAATGTCATTAAAATTGGGGCTGTAGCTGCAACATTTGGATTGCGTTTACCTCCGGCATGAAGCGTTGATGATATGCACCTCGGCTGCAAAATAGCCGAGCAAGAAGAAGGGGAGGAGCAACCCAGCTAGGGTGCGAGAGGGCAGAAGATGTATCAGTGCACTGTTTCAGATCGAATGGATGTGAGCGCGCAATGGCGACCCTTACAACCACAACTCCATGGGTGCAGAAGCTTCACCAGTGGGCGATCACGATCGGCCGATCTGAGACTACAGTCTTTGTGCCTGACCGTCGACCTTGCACTCACCCGTAACGCCTAGTGAGGTTTTGCTATTTCAGATACTTGGCACACACTAAGCCGGCTTATTGATATATTGGTTGGGGGCCTAGGCTGATGAGTGATAGGCAAAGAGAGCTACCTTAAACTACCTACGCAATTCGGCGGGCAGCCTAGGGGTGGATTTATGACTGTCCCGGCATATTGATGCCCTTGAACCTTCGGTCCTCATCTGTTGCAGCGATTCTGAGGGCTCAGTGCCGAAACACACGCGCGCGCCACGCTCATCCGCAGTATTGTTCGCAGCTGCTTGTGTAGGTCGGCGATTGGCTACTGCACTATGGTGGCTCAGTCCGGTAAAATATATGCGGGCTTGCTGCCGCAGTTGAGGCCTTTACTACGTAGGCTGTTATGTGGAAAATCACTTCCCCCAAAAAGCTGTAGCAGTTAAGTAACCCGACTCTCCGTTCTCCACCCTAAAAATCGTCGGGCAGTAGTCAGGTGCCCCTAACACTGCTTGGCATCAGCTTTGGTAAGTCTACACATATGCTTGAGCAT
The DNA here is from genome assembly GCF_000499425.1 of Eimeria acervulina. Taxonomy (NCBI): domain Eukaryota; phylum Apicomplexa; class Conoidasida; order Eucoccidiorida; family Eimeriidae; genus Eimeria; species Eimeria acervulina. The sequence continues at coordinate 15,642 of NW_013550159.1, read as the reverse complement.
GTATGCTTCACAATAAATGCACCGATCTGTAAAGCCTTGAATATCATGCTTCGATATATGGAGGGCACCAAGAAAAAGAAAAACACGAGACACATGAAAAAATACTGGTCAAATAGATGAGGTGGTTTTGGCAAAAGCTCGGTTCCCGGTCACACAACCTCCTGTGTCGTTTTTGATGTTGCATCTGGTGTTCGTACTTGATAAGGCGGAAGGCTGTTCTACTCGCCACTGCTGCTAATTGAATCCACACGCATTAGTACATATTTCCCCTTCACAAAGCAACACACGTCAGCAGTGGTTGGTGGTCCCGTTGGTGCTGCTACAGTAAACATAGTCTTGCAGGCATACTAGCAGGATCGCGACTGCTGCATAAAACTTTAGAATGAATCCCGTTGCCACGGTGTACTCCAAAAATTGATGCTAGAGATGCCGAAACGAAATTTAATGTAAACTCACCTGACTACGCAAGGCGTGACGCTGGGCATTCAAAACGGTAGAGAAACAACGTGCAGGCCGCCCCCTACATAAAATAGGCTTTGCAACAGTGTCACTGAATGCCCACACTCCAATCATATAAATACGGTAAGTTGGGCACGTAAACCATTGGACGGAACCATTACTTAACGGCCACCGATTTCTTTTGGGAGGCGTTCCTTCATTTGTCTTCCCAAGAACAATTTTTTCGATGGATAAACTAGAGCAGGTCGCAACTGAGAGATAAGCATTATCCCACAGCGCCTTTTCTGCTTACAGTTGAGAGCTCCCTGAAAGATGCCCATCGTGTGTACAAAAACAACAGTCCTGACGTATTTACGCTGTTCCGAAACCCGCTGAGGATCTAGTGAGATGTAGAACCCACGGAGGCTTCGCCACAGATGGAATGCACAGATGAGTCAATGTGAGTCCGACCAAGAGCTTCCTAGCGAGCGCATGTTGTCGTGTCTCCACGGGTCCCACAGACGAGACCTGAACCTTCTAGGGCTGGTTTCTTTGCACAGGAGCTCTTGCTTCAACTCAACAATTTCACGGGCACAAGGACGTCTTCCTGTTCCATACACTTTCAAGGCGGTAAGGAGCCGTTCCGCAAGAGCCACATGGTCCCGTGATTTTTCTGGGCGGCTTATCATCATCTCCGGAACAGTCAAAAGTTCATCCATGTAGGCGTCCCACCACAAGTGCATATTCATAAGGGTCCCCAAAACTTCACAAGCAGACCACACGTAATCTACCACAAGAAACCGAAATCCCAGCAGATTTACCAACTCTCCCGGAAACATATATTGCTTACCATCATGCCCATGTACTAGTTCGAAACTTACAAGCTCCCCGGTCAAGCGCATGACATGGAAAGCATCGTCAGCATCGAGTATCGGCTTCACGAGTAGCTCCCGAAGCGGCAGCATTATGCTGATGAGCCACCCACGATGGCGTTTCCCTACTGCCTCTGCATAGTTAAATGGCTTGAGTAACCTAAAATCACCGGGCTTCGGCAGCCGATAAAACAGGTGATTATGATAGTCTGTTTTTTGATTATGGTAGTCTGTTTTTCCACCGCGGCCTGGTTCTGGCGGTGGAGTTTCCTGTGTACGCTTGGGGACCTTCACGCAAGAGGCATGAGAAACAATTTTGCTGCTAGTCGGTTATAGTGACAAAACGCAATCGAGAAAGCAAGCAGAATACGTGCAGAAGAACCGGCCTCAGCTCATTGCGAACTCACATGCCCTGCATGAGTATCAACCTTTCCGTGCACGCTGCATATGAGTGCTGGGACTAACGAAAGGCTGGAGACGACGAACCCTCCCCCCGGATAGCTTTGAAAAGTTAAAATGAGGAAAAGTGGGCAAAGGATGTAAGTGGGTAGAACAGTATAATCAGATGAAAGCCCGCATGTCTCTGTTCTTGTTGCATTAGCATTGAAATCATTACCACTATTGTCTACATCAGAGGGCAATGGCTGGTGGGCTCGATGCGAGGACTCAATGCATGTTCCCTGCTACGGCCGTGGAGCTTTGGAGGAGTGATGCGGCTTACTGATCGCTTAGCAGCAGTCCGTTTCGGCGGCGGTTTCGGGGAACCGATCACGCTCACGGCTGACGCTTGCTCGTGGGCTAAGAGGCTAGTCGAGAGAGAAGAGTCATGACGCCCACTCGAAGGGATGAAACGTATAGCCTGAGCCCAACCAAAGACATCTACTACTGCCTATGAACGGGAATGGCAAAGTCCACTTGACCCGGACGCAGCGCAATGGATACAGCACAAGAAGGAGTGAAAGTGGGCGAAAACAGGCACAGAAGCAACCTTCAAACTACACAAGTAGGCTGCACGACTTGTGGAAGCGCTTAGCATGGCCCTTGTGAACGACAAATCTATTCACTGTAAAAAAAATACAGTGCAGAGCTGACGGAGCCCCCGAGCTGTGTTGATAGCTGCGGCTCGAACTCCTGTGGCCCCCAATGTTGAGCAGGCTGCGCGATTGGGTCTACAGAAGAGATCGTATACGAAGGCAACGCGATAGTGTATGATTTAAAGGGGCCTCCAGTGAAATGAGATGAGCACGCCTGCTGTGGCTGCTGAATGGTCTGGAGATCTATCTGCTGGCCACCACTTCCATAAGTGGGTAGTAAGGCGCCTGGAAGTTCGCCTGGGAGAATTTGGCCTCCAGATTGTTGCTGGCCATCCGTAAATTCGCGGGTTGTATGTACAGCCTGAACAGGGAGATCAAGGAGGAGCATGGAATTGCCCTGCGGTGCGAAGAATGGCAACTGCTCAGAAGCAACAGAAGCCCAGCCTGCACAGGGCCACATACAGAAGGACAGAAAGGCGGCAAGGGCTTTCATTGTTTTCAGGCAAGTGACGGCTATCGTGCAGATCAAGAGTGACCTAACAGTTCATTAGTAGTCACTACCTTGGCTGGGTAATGGGTGATTGCCATGACCCTCGTTTGACCAGTCTATGCCTCCTTTGGCCTGGTGGCCTGCCACGGTGTTAGCTACTGGCTGGGCAGTCCCAGCGATGTCAAACTGCTGCGCCGCGATGCTGGGTGCCGGTTCTGTTAATTTCACAAGTTGACGCGAAGCACCGTGCAGCTCCTCAAGCTCCTCTCCATATTCTTGTAGGAGCTCGTCCATCCACTGAATAATACCGCTCATGGTCTGCCCGTCTGGTGACAGTGCAGGATGTGTGCTGTGTGAGGCAGTTCCAGGCTGGGCAGTTGTAGGAGCATTGTTCTGAACTCCCGTTAACTGCAGGCCTTCCTGAGCAGAACTAACGTGACAACTAGTTGATGGTCTTGGCTGCAACATCTCCGGTGATTCAAAGCCATTCCCTGCCACCAGACCCACCGCCAAATCCATCGGAAACTTTTCTTGACGAGCGATCTTTACTCCACCCACCCCTTCTTCAAGTTGGGAACTACTGGTATTTCGTCTTTTTAGAGCAGAACGCGCTTCACCAAGTCCTTCTTCTGAGATGGAAGGGGATGGTGGCGAGGCCTGGTCCCAATCTGTTCGAAGGGGGCTCCACGATGCCCACAACTCTTCGCAAAGCTCTTCAGTATCGCTTCCCTTTTGAGAATCCGTGCTTTCTCCGTCAATGCTAGCGAGGCGGCGCAGCATTGGAGCCGGCGGCGGCGCTCTCGCCCTCTGGAGTACGCAAAAAGAAACTGCCAAAATAATTGGCAACAGCAACGCGGTGGCAACACGGAAGAGAACCTTCGAATGCAGTCCGTTGAGTCCTACGGAGGGAATGGAAGCCCCAGAAGACTTCACACTGGTGTTGTTGCTGACATAAAGACCTCCCACAGCAGGCACGGCATCTATCGGCGTCTCAACGACCCCAAATGGAGTAGTCCCCATGGCGTTGTGCATTTCCGAGAGAGCGGTTGAGCTTATTGAGGTGCATACACATTTATCCTGTGAGATTATACACACCGCGTGTGAAGTATGACAAATGCACGGCAGCCAGCATTATGCAAACCGAACTGTTTCCAGCCTGGAGGAGCAAAGTCTGCACCGGCACTGCTCCGTCCAGGCACCATAAGCCACACGTTTGTAGACAAGGGCAATTTCACAGTAGTATTTTACTTCGTTTTAAGAATGAAAGCTACCTTCGATTCGATTCGCTTGCATGTCGGCGGCTTCGAGTGGAAGCATCGACGCAGTGCCGGGATATGGTGCCCGCGGATTCCCTTTGGACCCAGAAAGAAGCGCCTAAAACAAATTCAACTGTAAAAGAGATAGAATGCACAAAGCGACTGGATCTTATGGTTTATACACTCTACGGGCCACGTTATGGCATGGTGGTCACTGTGCAGCGGGCCCAGGAGTGCTACGCTGCAGCGCGCAGCACTACAACGTTGCGTGCAAGGGGCCTTTAAAGGCTATTTAATTCGGAACCAGTACAATTACCGTATAACTAGGAACAAAGCAAGCAATGAAACTTTGTTTTACAGCAGAACAAGTTTAGCTCATAGTGCAGCTAGGCCCAGGGTTAGGGGCTGCCCATGCCAATGGTCGTCCGTACGCCTCGCACGCTCGTGCAGCACGATTTCCTTTTTGAAGGGCAGGGGTTCCGACGGAAAATATTCTCTGCTTTTAAATGTGCACTTCTGTGTCTTTAGTGAATAGACACAATGCACTTACGTAGTCCGCACGGGAACATCATGCCGGAGCGGAGAGGATCTGAACTCCTATAGAGAACTCCAATAGGGCATATTTCGGCACTTCCGTATTTTGTTTAAATGTGTCAAGTTGCAGCAGTTTTTTTCTTAGGCCATAATGCCGATGTCAAGAGACAACTTCAGATCCTTAGGTAACTTCCTACACTGGGACCGAGCCAACGCATTGCCGGCAAACCGCCCCCTAAGACGGAATTGACCGTTGACCGTTGGATCGTGAGCAGTACAACAGATAAGAGGCGACCCAGCCCGAGCAGTCGACAATAACTTCTCCGCTAATCTTCCATCGAAGATAGACTGCAGAAGAAACCATTTCTCCAAGTACCATCCGGCTTGAGTGCAGATTGAAAAGATGACAACGTATTCATTCTCCCATGAGACACGTCCCACCCCGTGTGCAGTCAGGTTAGGTGAGACAGTTTAGGCTAGCTTAGGTGAGATGCGGCATAAAGTGCACATAATCTGGAATGAGTAGGCAAAGCAGCGCATGCATTTTTTTTTCATGTTTCCCCGTTTCAAATGCTCATTCGAGGCACGTGGCACTAATTATGGCATAGGAGATTTCCCTGGATGAACGACTGCACTGTTGATTAGCGCGTTAAGTATTCCAATCAAACTGAAACTCTTCTCGGCGTAGGCCCGCTGAAGGAGATACACTCGTGAGTACTACTGGCTGTGTAGACCTGTGAGGCCTTCGTGCGACCATTTGTGCTGGACTCAGTTGCTTTTTGGCACGTTGCATTATAATTGTCCATATTTCCGTGTAAGCTTTTGTTTCAACGCCGGTAGCAATGGTGCCTGCATCTGAAAACTTCACTGGTTCATAGGTGGCGGAATGCGTCTCTAAATGCCAGAGCAACAAAGTCACGCTTGTGCTAAGTTAACACGAGAGGAGGAAATAATCCGCAGTCTGTGTTCGCCCCTTCAACTTATAGCGCACATGTTGCGCTTTGTTGGCCCTATTACGTCCACGAGAGCCGAATGGGGCTCAATATTGACTGCCTTTCGCTGGGGCCTCCCACAGTATACATCGAACTCCAGATTGGCATTCATTACAGCGTTACTACTACTGGTTGTTACGTCTTGCACTACAGAGTAGAATACGGACAAAATCGTTTATTTGCCCTTGCGTAACTGGCAGGCCAAGTCCTTTTAAGCGCAAGTTCTATTGAGGAACAAACCCAGTTGCATTATGTACGGCGACGCTCTCCCTTGTATTATGGGCACTCGACGGCGCTCGGCATTGTGGTTCCGCATTTCCGTGGCTCTATTTCCTCCCGCCCCCGGTCTTAGAAGGACAAAATGCACCTGCTATGTTGGAGAACGCAAAACAGCTACTTTATATCCCCGTAAGATCAGCTAACTGCTTGCCTGCCTTTGACAGCGAAGCCGGACAGTAGCACTACACAATGTCCTCATGCAACAAGATGCAGGCAAACGAAGTAGCCAAAGCCCTGAACAGAGGACTTCAGGGAATGTTAAATATTCATTCAGCCTTTTCCAATGGGTCTCTGCACCTCCCTTCTCCAGAGGGTTGGCTCTATGAACATTGCCGGCGGAGAACTGCAGCAATCGATGAGGAACTGAAGTAGCTAGATGAAAGGTGATACTGCAATGCTTATCGCGGCAAAGGCTTTTCCCTTAATTGCAAATACGGATGCCTAGCCAAAGACTCCAAGAAGTAATATCACCTTCTACACTTCGTCACAGCGAAGGCCCGTTGGATGTTGTGGTTGGCAGGCACAGCGGTACAGCAGCCTCTGTTGCTTCAACAACAGTTAGGCTTGCTCTACCTATATGCATATGTTGATACATATGCATGTAGGTAGAGCAAGCCTAACTGATGGCGCATACTGCTAGTGCGGCTTCACGATAGAACAACCACTCAGTCAGCTGGTTAAGTTTGTCTTGGAAACGACTCCCAAAAAGCGAACGCGAAGGTAGCGGTGCTGAGATACAGGGAACATGTTCGGTGAAAACTGAAGACAAGGCCATATGCCTTTCCCGTCCTCTCGGCCCGCATAGACGCCCAGCAGCCAGAGACTTCAGGTTGCAGGTGCACTAGTAAATAGAGAAGCTTATCTCCTTTTCAGCAGATTCAAGGGCCTTTGAACTAAATGGCATGCAGGTTGAGAACTGTCCCCGTAGCCATATGTGTATTTGGAACCCCTCTGTCCGGATCGAATACATGGTTTCTCCTATAGGCATCGCCAGTCCTTTGTTGTCCAGCAGCTGCAAAACGCCCCATCTAGAACGAAGCTGAAACTTCCAAAGGCCCAGGCGGCGATCTCAGTAAAGCTTGATGCAACTTTAAGCCAAGGCAGTATACAAGGCTTCTTTGAGGTGTAAAGTGAAAGCGCCCCTACTGGCCACTACAGTCAACGCCGCTTCTTCCCATTAACGCGGCTACCGCCGTATGGAATTGTGCTGCTGGGTGCTCTCCGCACACAAGCTAGTCCCTTCTATGGTTGGTGTACACCACTAACTTCGAGACTGCATTTCGGCGCAGCTATACATAGCACCACCTGGCAACACGTACTGGTTTCTTGTTTTCCTCATGTTTTAAGCTATAGGGTGTCGATTTCAACAGAATGAGGTTCTGCAACGCCAAATGCATGTTGGCAAAATAACAGTGTAATCTTATAGGGAAAAAGCCATTTAACGGATTGCCCGTCGCAAAACCAAAGAAAAGATGGCTTTCACTCAACGTGCAATGGACTTCGCTCAATGTGGGTCACTTGAAATCACGCTAATCTCTGAAGGAAGGCAAGGTACGCTTTGTGCGTTAGACTGTTGTGTTGACTGGCGAATCAGTCAACACAACAGTCTAGCAGACAAAACGCGCAACTGTATTCCCCATGTTCACAGGGAAGATCACTGTCTGGAAGAAAGCAACCAACTGAGTTTCAACAAGCTATCAGTGCCAGTAAAATACAGAAGTGTGGTGCAAACCTTACCAAAGTGTATTGTCGAAGCTGAAATCAACTTTTGCAGCTGCTCCGAAGCTGCAGGAATCCATTCAAACAGAATTGAATGCGCTGAAGAGGCTCATCCCATCGGAAATCATAAAAACGCATTCATAGAAGAACTCGCCTCACTCCGTCTCCTTAGCTTGTTGAGAGGCAAGTGGATAATATCCAAGCTTCATGATTTCTTGTACGACAGCGAGTAATGCGCCCTCACTGCTCTCCACTGTAACATAGTCAGCTGCCTCCTTGGCGATATCCTCACCGTCCCCGACAGAAACTGCTACGCCCGCTTCTTTGAACATGGGCAAGTCGTTATCCGCGTTTCCCAGGGCCAGGACATCCCCAGAATCAATGCTCAAACAACTGGCAAGCTGAAGCAGCCCGGAGCCCTTGTTGAATTCAGACCGATACGCACTGAAGGCAGAAGCCGCCCACCTCGCAAATCCAAGCTCTCCGTCAAATTCTTCTTTCAAAAGCGGCAGCACTTCGTCAATCTTCGCGGGGTCGGCTTTCACCACTGCTCTATAGAATAAAGTGTAGGTTGGGTTTCTCAGTCCTAGGACCGGCCCGGGCGGTGTCTTCCCAAAAGAGACATTATCGAGTCCATGAGTGGCAAAAGACGTCAGAAGTCTTTCCTTCTGGCTACAAGTCAGCGGACCATCTGAGATAATATTTCCATCCCCGTCCACTACGTACGCGCCATTCACAAACACCCCAGGAAAGCCGAAATAGCCAATTGCCTCTAGCGTATCGAAGCCAATAGCGTCTTCGGTCGCCTTCGGATCTTTTCCCGTAGCAAATGCAACTGTAATGCCTAGCGTTTTCGCCAGGATAAACCCTTCGATGTTCTGGCGCGCAAAAACACCCTCCGGTGTGGTGAGGGTTCCGTCCACGTCCACAACAATCAACTGGATTGGACGAGTACGTCTTGGGAAGCTTGTCTTTTGTACATCAGCAAACGCCGGAAGTACAAAGAATGCCGCAAAAATTAAAGGCAGGCGCATGCAAACCCGAGACAGTGCCATTGCCGCGGGTGGCGGAGGTGCTGTGGCCCGCCAATTGAAAATTGCGCGAATGAGGTGGAAAGGAGTGGAGTTGAACACAAGCAACACGCACACCTGTCCAAAATGGGATACTATACCCGAGTGGCTTTTTCCTACGATATGAGCATGATGGTAATGGTAACTAGCGTCTTCCTCCCCGACTCGTCTGGGATCGAATGGGGTTAGCAGGGCTGGGGAGGCTAGATCGTAGTCGAGACCTACGCAGCTCCTAGTACATTTTCGGCCATTTCCTGCAGGAAAAAAACTCCATTTATCCCACGTAAAATCTTACTAGCGTGGCTGTTTACTTCCTCCCGGTGGCTGAAGCTGTGGGCGATTCTTCAATGCTGAAACTCCTTTAGCGTGCGGCGGGCGGCGTGGTCGTCGTGGTGGTGGATGCATTTCGTCGAAGACACACCATATTTCTAACTAATCAATTCATGCAGGCGATCATCTGCATTCGATATTCAAGGGTACGATCTTCAGGGGTGCGTTCGATGTAGCTCTCCGCTATACGCTAGCCCGATTGAGTGGACTCCTGTGCGTGCGTGGGCGATTAACTTTTTAACGTGACATGCTTGCTTAATGAGCAGAAACTATGAAATTTTCGAGGACTAGTTGCCATGCTTGGTGGCTTCAAGGGAAAGCTTAACATGAACCTTCGTCACCTGGTGCACCACCACTACAACGAGTGTCCGCAACCTTACCTGAGGAGTGTGGGCTGCAATTGAGCCAGAAGACTAAATGTGAGAGTTACTAAAGAGCAGCTGCTATCTCCTGAAATCCATGGACGTTCCGGGCACAGCGGCTCACCGGCTGGGGCGTCAGGCCACCTCTTAGAGTGGTAGTGGCTTGACGTGAGTTGCAGCAAGTCACGTTGCATGCTGCAAGGCACCTCATTAGAGAGCACGTGAATGTTCTCTTGGTGTCTGCACCAACATTGTAGACAATCGTACTTCTGCATGCGTGCAGGCTGCCCAGTAAGGCCACGATCTCCTTACCTGTGACGGTTTTCCTGTGTGCGCGTGTTCGGTGTAGGTGACGGAGCCTTCGATGCTGTTAAGGGAAATATTCAGCCTGCTTCTGACCTCCTCTCGAACGAGACCTGAGATGCGTTTCTACACCTCCCCTCTGAGCACGACGAATAGCAAATTTGTTGGTACCCGGAATGCTGTCCCGCAGCACCTTTCGGTGCATATTCCTACCCCCTTTGCCCAACCCCTTTCCTGCTTTGCCTCTGCCTGAGACTATCGAAGTTTTCAAAGAAGAAGAACAACAAAATGCACGCAATAACTATTAGGCAGGACAGCAACAGCCACTGAATAACAAATGTGAGGCCCATGTCACGCTGTCTGCAGCATGGTATGCTGAATAGAAGGCAATGCCGAATTAGCTAATCAGAAAAAATATCCCCTAAACCACTAGAAGTTGTTTCAATAACGCCTTTTGCCTGAACGCGCGGTGATACCTGGCTTTTTCACCAGCCTGGCCTGACCGCGTGTCTATGCCACCCTGTGGCCGCAATGAATTCCGGTCCAAAACAAAAGCAAATGAGGCTTTGTCTACGTGCATTTGTTGAATGGTCCGCTCTGCATTACCGCTTCACTCTCTGTAGCACTAGCAGACCTTGGCCTCCAGAGGAAAGATAGGGATGTGCTAAAGGTTAAAAATAAGTCCGGCTATTCAGGGGTGGCCGCCACTCGTGCACGCCTGCACCGGCTTTCAAAAGTTCCTTGCTCTTGCATCTTACTGCCTCAGCTTCACCAATGAAATTGCTCGCATTGCCACCCCTCCAACAGATTTACTGAAGAAGGACGAACAACTCCATTGGACCGAAAGCAAAGAAACAGCTGCTAGAAGGCTCATCGCTGCCAGTACTCGCGCCCGTTGGTTTCAGCAGTTCTTTCTTCCTAGCAGCCGGTGCCAGTGATACACCAGTTGACGTAATAGTCTTTCAGAAAGCCAAGGACTCGAAAAAATACCAAATAATCGCGTGCTGGTCACACCGTTTTACAGAAAGAAAGCGGGAGTGTCCTGCACGAGCGGAGCAGCTCTACGCTTTGGTAAGTCCGGAAATGCCGGCATTACTAATATGGCAGGCCATTCACCGTTCAAACCTGTTATCAAACCGTGAGACACCCGAAGGGAAATTTTTGAGCCTCCGATGTAAAGGAGTTAAATGGTAGCTTTGCCGGTTTTCGCATTATGAATCCGCAGGGCCCTTCGTTGTTCCTCCGCGTATTAATGCGTTGGTATTATCTCCGCGTTGACGCGCGCGCCCCAAGGGTGGGTTAATACCGTTATTGTTGCTTTCCTAAAATTTGGCAACAAAACTATCGAAGTTTTCTCGAGCCCTACAAAACGCCAGCAACGTCATGACAGTCAGGGGCAACTGAAGGAGACTGAGATTTTGGACAAACGTGTAACGAATCGCAGATGCCATGAAAAATTACAGTCATACGTAAAATGTTCAGGAAATCGACAGTCCGAGAGGGATTCTGAGGATCATTTTATCAAAATCATTCATCGGGAGCGCATACGTGCTCTTCCTGATACAGCGGCAGGGATATGCGGCATGATTGTAGGCAGCCTCCAACCACCGTGTGCAAAAACTAATATGACAACTAATGGTGGTTTGGCGACCTTTTGATTTCAGGGCACGGAGGGACTGAAACTCACCCTCACCAGCGGCTGGACAAGACGCTAGCCAGTAGCTCCATAGGCTTGCTTGCATCACCTGGCCCTCCTCGGCATGGATCCCCAACAATCCAATTACAAAAGTAGAATGTGCTGTTGGGTTCAGGCGGATTTCCAAATTTCAGATGACAGGGGCACAGATGGAACAGTGAGGTGCACAACGAGCGAAAAGGGCTGTTGCTGATGAGTGAGCCCGCAGTGCCTCCTTTGCCTAGAGTAAATTAGATAATAAAAAGCCTCTTAGCAGAGCCAAGTACTTCTCCAATCGGAGTGGCCTCTTGTGAGTTTCCTAGTTTCCACTGCAGACTATCTCGGCCTAGCGAGCAACCCTTGCGCCCCAGCGGCTAACAGTAAATGCAAACACTACTAAGGCCTGAGTTGCATTTACAATAACAATGGAAAACTGCCCCTAGGGCAAAAGTGGTAGGGAGCGTTCATTAAAGACGGTGTCCGCCCCAATCCGTAGCTGTAGCGAGAGTCCTCGATACTATCCGAGAACCGCTGTGAACTGCAACAGAGTCAAAATACTTTGGCTGCCTAGATTGTTCCAAAAATCAGCAGCACTGCTTCCCAGTGCTCAGATGCCCTACGCACAGCAACGCAAGTGCTTGGAAGTGGGGAAGGGGTGGCGTTCTGGGCCCCGCAAGTAGGCACAGCCACCCCCGCTTTTCTGCACCTGTCAGAACTGTATACAGTTGCTAAATACTTACGTGTCCCTTAGTATGCAAGCGGCAAGCCAGTAAAAGTGCGTACACCAACGCCGTAGACACTACGCTATAGCTGGCCCAATGCAGACGACAAAATTGGAAGGTTGGAGTTGAAGCAGGGCTGGTAGTAACGGTTCGTTACACAGTATAAACAATAGCCTTTAGGTGAAAATGGGGTCACTACCCTAGATATAAGTACGCTTCACCTGCATCGGGGGAGTTTATCTATGCTTGCACATGGTGTTGCTTCGCAACAGCAGTTTCAGCAAGAAGCGCAGCATGTATAGATGGGGCAGGTCCTGTGTTGTAGTGCACACGCACTACAATAGAACTGAGGTGGAGCCTTCAGAGACCATGTTAGCGGTGAAAGAACCAATACATTAGGAATAGAGATAAAGGGTAACACTTTCGATGGAAATGTAACAGTTTGTAGTCACGAGTGCTCGGCAGTCTCGCCAGGCTTGGGGCTGGCTATGAGACTGACGGCTGTCCGATTCAAGGCAGAGTCAGACAGCGCAAGCGATCATCAAGAGAAGATTTCCCCATTTAAGTCTAATGAACTCGAATGCGTTTTGGAAATTAATAATTGATTAAAGGGAATGTTTGGGGAACATATTTAGGGGATAGATGCTTGTGTAGCGTGTGCATCTAGTCAGGTGCACTTAGGTGGCATACGCATTGACAGCGAAGTCCAGCTATTTACTACATCTACCCATCTGTTCTCGGAACCTGTGTCACTGTGCTCAGGGTACGTGGGACTAAGCGGGACGGTCAGCCGTTTTCCGACCACTTTCACTCTAGATGTTTCAGGCTAATTGCAGTTCACGCTGATCTGGCCTAAGGCCGAGGACTCATGCTGATCGACGTGGTCAGGGAAAGCTTGAGCAAAATGCCGTGAATGTTTTGGTTTATCTGGATCTGGGATATAGAAGGTGAAGGGCACTGTAGAGGGATCCAAAATGGAATTCCCTTTTTGAGGTATATATTGCACGAATTATCTCCAAAAGATTGCTGTTACAACATGTATTTAAATAGTGATGAAATGCACCCTTCTACACTAAGAATAACTCCTATGGATTCAGTTTTTTGCAAACGGAGCATCTGATTGAATCTACAGATGCATCCAAAAGATTGAAGTACATGAGCTGCCAAAGGTTAAGCAGCCAACCTGTCGTCCAATTTGCTCCTGAATTTCTGTCCATTGTCGCCACAGTAAACAAACCCTAGTGCAGAGCAGCATCTAATTTGTATTCGTTTCTATTATTCAATATCATAACCGAGTGGGCCAGGGTTGTGGTCAGTCATCCACATTCCTGGACACAAGCTTCATTTTTCACATCCTTGGACTATTGGAAGCGGTTGTTCGTCTGCTTCTCACAGTTTGTATCTTACACAGCAGTCAGGAGCGGCACTGTAGTTAGGTGAGCCCAGTTTAGCTCTTACGTGCGTGCCCCTGGCCCACTAAAGCGACAAAGAACTGAAATCTAAGCATAAAACAGTCAAACAAGCATAAAAAGGCAAAACTACTACTTGCACAATTCTTTTTTTCTTATTGGGGACACCTGTATTTTCTTGTGCTGCTGTGCGAACGGTCGTGTGCGCGCCTGGCTGCAACCATTCGGGAGCCCGACCCAGTTGCCTTCCAGGCAGGGCTGACTTGGCTGCCGGGTCAACTGCAGATGATTTCCTTGTTTGATGAATTCACTTTGATTTATCTATATACACAATAGTTGCTTTTATTTAATATTTGCGGTGTCAGTTGGTTGTACCAGAGCAACATTGTACTGCTGCGCACCACAGCACTAAGGGACTATCTCTGCCCCTTTGTTCCCAGCTGCCTTAACTCCTCTGGAGCCCTGGAAAAAAGTGGCTCATGTTTCCAGATCACAGCGTCTGACCCCCCCAAGAGCACGTTTCAAGGAATAATTGGCCTTACCTATATCGGACCCCGACACTAACGCAGCAGCAAGAGGAATTGTTAATGGGGCTACAAAGACCAGCCAAACAGAAATTACTCTCAAGGGCACAACGACGGGAGGAATCATCTTCATTCCCGTGGAAATTTCTCGCCATTTTAAGGCCTGGGATCAGGAACGGAGCAGGTTTGATTAGCAGCTTGATGAGCAGGCTGGTCTACAAGGATCTGCTAGGGGGAAAAAGTCAGGCCAGGCGCTGTTAATTCACCTAGAGGAGAACAATATAGTGAGTAAAGTAGAACTGATTAAGGGAATTCCGCGCTGACACTGGCAGAGAAAAGGGGGGAAAGCACTGCACGTGGAGAAGTGAGTAGTATGTCAGGTTGGACAGCATGTCGGCTGTGGCCAACTCAACAGGCAATAAGGGGACAAGAAAGAAGAATTAAGACAGATACGGCATATAGATGGGGAGTTGGCATTACTTAAAAGCTCAAGGCAGCCAGCCACTCAAGCTGGAATTATCTTAAAGCACCGTCATCCTTTGGCGGTTCAGTAGGCTGCAGACCCAACTACTGATAGTCCTGATACGAAGAGCAAGTCAAAATGCCAAGACAAAACAACCGAATCACCTTATCAAAGTAGTGAATATATTAAAATGGTGTTTCTATAATTCACAGTATGCTTTTAATAGGATGCCAGCTACGGCCGCTCATAATGCGCGCGGCACGGGAGCGCGACGAGCTGAAATGATCAGCGATTCTCGTTTAGGTTTCGCGATTCTCTCAACCATTGTATTAATGCTATTAGTTATTTCGTTTCCTGTGGCTTTATTAGAGTCTGAGCATACGGCACAGTGGGGATAGGGCTTCTGTAGCAATGACGCAAGCACCCAGTCACGAGGGCACTGGCGAACCGTTCCCACTGGCTCGGGCTGACCACCTCCCTAATTTGCGCCGCAGCGTTTGAGATAGTATTGCATTGCTTTTTTGTAAGACATTACTTTAATCAAATCAGCCTTGCATTCTCAGAGAAACGGTCGAGGGCTTCAAAGTGATGCGCAAACATGGTGGTGCTAGATACCAGCACTGGTCGCATGTCGGAATCCCACATGGGATCAGTGATCAAGGATTCGGATGAATGGTCATTTATTGAATATATGCTCCAGCTTAGCACCAGAACGTCGCGGGTGAAACTACTGCAGGCTTGGCATGTGGCAACGCCGCACGTCGTAAATCTTTTTGAGAGGCGTACAGCGGTAAGGCAGACATGCCCCGTTTACATCCCGCGGTGTCTTTCTCCATAGCGACACAGATCTGTCCCTGCATCTTCACAGTGTCAGGATTTCTTGTCTTTTGCAATTTGTCCCCCTTTCTCGTTGGCGTGCAAGCAGTCGATCTCCCGTGGAGAGTTGGCTGCCACACTGCTTAGTTCAAAAGAACATCTGCACGATGTAAACGAAGTGATTCCAACTGCCTCTTCTACTTGCTCAGCGGCGTCTTGTGGTGTATTCATTCGTCGACGCTTCTATGCTCGATGAAGACAATTCCATTCAAGATGTTGCCAGACGCGGCTTCAAGATCGGTCCTCGGGGAATGAAGTTCGTTCTGGGAAACTTCAGGTGTGTTAGCGCGGGTG
>NW_013550160.1:3634-5237 GCF_000499425.1 Eimeria acervulina | reverse complement strand
CCCAGACAGCAGCAAACAAACAAAACTAAAAAAGTTGATATTATGCAAAAAGACCCAAAATGCAGATTAGGGGCCCCCCAACAGGGATACCCCTTCTATAGACAGTGGAGACAGGGGGCCCCTTCAGGGGCCCCCTCTTCTTTAGACAAAGGAGGGGGGGGCCCCTGCAGGGGCCCCCTCTTATATACACTAAGTGTGTGGAGGGCCCTGCAGGGGCCCCCTCTTCTGTAGACAAAGGCTGTTTGGGGCCCTGCATGAGTGAGGGCCCTTCTTCTGCTTATTTATCTCTATACTTGGGGCCCCCTGTAGGGAGGCCTTTCTCCCCCGTTCACGAAGTGCATAAGGAGGTGTTTATGAATATGTGTATAAATATCTCAAGAACTAAAACGGGGGCCCCTTAACAGGGTACAGTGCAGTGCCTTTGGAGGCCCCTTAACAGGGTACAGTTCAGTGCCTTTGTGTGCCCCCCCCTTTCAGCGAGCTGCAGCTGGGGGTGCCCCCCTCTTGGGCCCCCTTCCTTAGGGCCCCCCCTTGGGGCATCCTCTTGGGGCCCCCCAGCACGTACACACGAATTCAGGGGTATTTATTTGGATCCTCGAAACTCAGGTGTACATGCAGGTTAGGGTAGAGGAGTGAATAAGGAGAAGCTGGAGCTGCCTATACACCTGGGGCGTTGCATGCATCTGCAGATAGTGTGTTGCTCTTCCCCTTTAGGAGTATAAGACACAGGTGCCCTTAGCAGCCCCAGAGGCCTCGCGGTGTATGTACACCTACTACGCAGGGAACTGCTGTACAATTATATATCTTTATATATGCATGCAGAGCTCTGCGCTGTACATGGGTATTAAAATGCGTTAGTGAAGTTATTTCCCTATGAAAACCCATTAAAATATATATTTAATAAATATAAATAAACACAGTTCCTTCTTTAGGGGCCCCCTACGAGGTGTGCATACACCGCAGCTAACAGCAGCCAGCTGCTGCAGCCCTATTGATGTTTGTTTTTGTTTGCTGCTTCTTTTTCTTCGTTCATTTACCAATTGCTGCTGTCATTAAAGGACTTTTAAGACTTGAAATCGCCTTAGCAGCAGCAGCAGCAAACCCGCAATTCTGCTGCTGCTGCTGCTGCTGCGCTGTACCCCTGGCCCAGGGGCCCTCGGGGGGCCCCTGCAGCTCTCCTTCTCTCTCTCTCTCAGCAGCAGGGGCCCCCAAGGCTATTTATAAATCCCTTTATTCTTTGCCTCTAGGGGCCGCCTACGTGCCCTTGGAGTTGCTGAGAAGTTGACTGCTGCTTGCTACTGCTGCGGCTGCCGCTGCTGCTGCTGCTGCTGCTGCTGCCGCTGCTGCAGGGGGGCCCCCGGCTCCATGCGCTGCTTGAGGCCCCTGCCGCGGGTTGTCCTGGGATGCGGGGATGCAGCCAACGGCCCCACACTCGGGGACGGGGGGCCCCCCTTCCCCGCGCTGCATCAGCAGCAGCAGCAGCAGCAGCAGCAGCACTACCTGGGGCCCCGTACCCTCTCTGGCTCTGCACACCTTCAGCAGCACAACCCCTATCAGCAGCAGCCCTCGGCATGATCTAAGCAGGTGAGGCAATCCCTCAAAC
>NW_013550160.1:0-2500 GCF_000499425.1 Eimeria acervulina | reverse complement strand
CCCCCTTAGAGTGGTTGGCCAGGGGGCCCCTCAGGGGCCCCTAGAGAGTCTTCTAAGGGGGGGCCCCCTAGAGGGGCCCCCCAGGGGTCTTCGTATTAACTCCGATTGGTCTCCTTCGCCTAGCCCTAGGAGGCCCCGGGGCCCCTGTGCATCAAAGGAGGGGCCCCCTGCACTTCCCGCATCGAGTCAATTAATAGATACACCTCAGGATGAGTTTGTTACTCCTGTAGGGGCCCCCGAAGAGGTTGAGGAGGGGCCCCTTGAGGGGGGCCCCCAGCCTTCCCTCAATAGAGGAGAGGCAATGGGGTACCCAGGCCTTTTGAGGGGCCCCACTGAGGAGACAGATGCAGCAGAGGGGCCCCCTTCCCTAGGCTTAGCCTCGGATGAGGGCCCCCTTGGGGATGGTAGCAGAAGAAGCGTAGCAGAGACAGAAACAAATGCGTTAGAGAAGGCCCTTGGGGGCCCCCAGGGGGCCCCCACTCGGGGACTGGATGAAGCAAACCCCGTACTTGCTTCAGTGCGCCGCGCTCGGTGGGCTTCAACGCATTTGTAGTTGCATTTAGGGTTTTAGGGTTTAGGGTTTAGGGTTTAGGGCTTAGGGTTTAGGGTTTAGGGTTTAGGGTTTAGGGTGTAGGGTTTTAGGGGCTAGGGTATGGGGTTTGGGTTTTAGGGTTTTAGGGTTTAGGGTTTAGGGTTTAGGGTTTAGGGTTATTGCGTACAGGGAGGAGAGGAGTTTGCGCGCTCCTCTGTCTCTTGATGAGGAGACAGAAGGAAGCATTGCTGCTGCCTTTGATGATGAAGAGGGTATGGGTCTGGAGGCCTTTAGAGACAAGGTTGTGGGGCCCCTCTTAGGTCTGGGCCCCTTCTTAGCGGGTGGGTAGTAGCAGCAAGCTGCTGCTGCTTCAGGGCAGCAGCAGCAAAGCAGCTCCTTCTGTCTCCTTTTCTGTCTCTTCTTCACTCCTAGCAGATGCGACGCCCCTCCAGTAGACCCATCTATGAGAAAGTAGCTGCTGATTTGGGTTTAGGGTTTAGGGTTTAGGGTTTAGGGTTTGGTGTTCAGGGCCTCTCTTTAAAAGGATAGACAGCGAC
Source organism: Eimeria acervulina (assembly GCF_000499425.1). Taxonomy (NCBI): domain Eukaryota; phylum Apicomplexa; class Conoidasida; order Eucoccidiorida; family Eimeriidae; genus Eimeria; species Eimeria acervulina. The sequence goes on along the minus strand of NW_013550160.1, from coordinate 1,411 downwards.
GGGTCCGGGGTGTTGACTCCGGAGAAGTTGAAGAGGTGAGCGCATGCGTGCATGCATGCATGCATGCATTAGCAGGAGATGTTTGGGGCTGCATGCGGGGTGTACGTACACCGTAGGAAGTATATTAGAGGTTTAATGTATAGGATGACTTGAGTTATTGCTGAGGGTTTTCTTATCTCCGTTGCTGCTTTTGCTGTTGCGACTTGGGGTGTATATGCAGCTTCTGGAGGGGTCGTCTCATTCTTAAAACAAGAGACCCTTCTCTAAATGGAGGCGTTGCTATGCCTCCTCTCCCCACATACGGGGGGGGCCCCCTCGCGGAGACCCTTGAGGTCGAGGAAGACCAGGGGGCCCCCTTGGGGGCCTCCCTGGGGGCCCCCGTCCTCACTAGAGGCAGTCTTATTAACTTCATGGGGGCCCTTGCAACGAGGGGCCCCTCCATATACCCAGAAGACCTCAAGCCATGGGTGCTGGGTGAGCTGCACGCGCTCAACAATCCTAGATGTAGGGTTTAGGGTTTAGGGTTTAGGGTTTAGGGTTTAGGGTTTAGGGTTTGTCTTTGCTGTGGCGGGGATGCAGAAGTGGCGCACTGCGCACCCGACATGGCCTTTCTTCTGGATCCGCAATCCGAGGAGTACTTAGAGAAATATGGTGAGTGAAGGCCTTAGGGTTTAGGGTTTAGGGTTTAGGGTTTAGGGTTTAGGGTTTAGGGTTTGAGGATTGGGGCTTGTGTTGTTTTGCGGTGCAGTGGATTCGGTTGTTGCGCGCATCATGTTCTACGTTGACGAGGACTCTAAGGGGTGGCTCTCAATGCGAGTGAGAATAAGGGTTTAGGGTTTAGGGTTTAGGGTTTAGGGTTTAGGGACTCCAGGCTGGTTCTTGCATGAAAGCGGGTTACCTGGGCCATGCAGTGTGGGATTACGGGGCTTTGTTCAGGCCCCGTAGATACCAGAGGCTAGGGTTTAGGGTTTAGGGTTTAGGGTTTAGGGTTTGTGTTTAGGATCTGAGGAGGAGCCCGCTGGTGCATGTTTGGTGTAGCCTCAACCCCTCGGTGGAGTTAAGCGTCATCCGCAAGTTTTTTAGGTTTGTCTGTGGCCTAAGATTATACTCAATTTGCATTGTTAAGCATTTATTAGGGTTTAGGGTTTAGAGGTTAGGGTTTGGGGTTTAGGGTTTAGGGTTTAGGGGTTAGGGTTTAGGGCTTGCACTTCTGGTTGGGGTGTATGCGCACATTGGGGTGAATGTACACCTTAGTATGCATGCAAAGTTTGGGGTGTATGCGCAGCTATGATCATTTTTATGTACTTTACTGCGCATTTCACGAACTTGATGAAGATGATGACTTCCTTCTACACCGCAGCGATGTTTGCATCATTTGGGATTTGGGATTTGGGATTTGGTCGTAGACCTA
>NW_013550161.1:4056-5186 GCF_000499425.1 Eimeria acervulina | reverse complement strand
ATAATATATATATATAATATTAGTAATAATATTAATAATATATATAATATAATATACCCATAATATTATATTAAATATATAAATCACAGTAAATATATAAACAAACAAATAAAATAAATAAATTAATTAATTAATTAATGCATTTAAAAGTAAATAATTGCTTGATTAATTAAACAAACAAGACTGAAGAAGATAAAAACAAAATAAATAAACAATAAATAGTTAGAGAGCAACATAAAAAACAAACAAAGAGATAAAAAGCTTTTCTGTTTGCATGCAGTCAAACCCCTGTTAGGGTTTAGTGTTTAGGGTTTAGGGTTTAGGGTTTAGGGTTTAGGGTTTAGACGCGGAGGTCTATAATTTTTATATCGGGGCTCACATCTCCCACAAACACGCGCACTGTCTCGTTGCTGCTGTTGCTGCAGCAGCAGCAGCTGCTGCTGCCGCTGCTGCTGCTGCTGCAGCAGCCGCAGCAGCAAAGCTGGGAGGCCTTGAGTGCATTTGGTTTATATGGAAGCAAATGCTGCTGCAGCAGCAGCAGCTTTTGCTGCTGCAGCGAGAAGACACAAAGCCTTCTGTCGTCGCCGCAGCTCAGCAGCAGCTCCCGTACCCCCTCCTGTCGCTGCTGCTGCTGCTGCTGCTGCTGCTGCTGCTGCTGCTGCAGCGAGAGGAGACAGAGCTGAGTTAGTGCTGCTTGATGAGGAGACAAACGAGCAGAGGGCTTCCAATTCAGACATGCGTTTCTTTCTGTTGCTGCAGCAGCAAAACACAAACACCAAATGCATATTGCAGCAGCTGAGCTGCTGCTGCTGCTGCACTTGCTGCTGCTGCTGCTGCTCCTCCTCCTCCCGCTGCAGCAGCAACTTACGCAAACAACAGCCACAAAGAAAGGCAGCATCACTTGGAGCAGCAGCAAAAACAACCAGAGCTGCTGCTGTTGCATCAGCACCAGCAGCAACAACAGCAGCAACAGCAACAGCAACAGCAACAGCAGCAGCAGCAGCAGCAACAGCAACAGCAACAGCAACAGCAGCAGCAGCAGCAGCAGCAGTTGCTGACATGTATATTGCAGGATGTTGAGGGATCCGTCTCCCAACCCCACAGCCACCCAACGGCCGTCTGCATGCACT
>NW_013550161.1:0-3956 GCF_000499425.1 Eimeria acervulina | reverse complement strand
GCAGCAGCAGCACCTGCATTGCTTCCACAGCAGCAGCAACAACAGAACCAGCAGCAACAACGACAGAACCAGCCGCATCAGCAGCAACTAAAGCAGCAGCAGCAGCAGCAACTACACCAGCTAAAGCAGCAGCAGGAACAGCAGCTAAAGCAGTATCAGCAGCAGCAGCAGCAGCAGCATACCCGCCAGTGAGGAGGTCAGGGGCTTTATGCTTTCTGAGTCGCGCAATGCCGCATATTGTGCGGTGCTGTGGGGCCCCAGGTAGATAAAAAAGCTTCGTCTGCTGCTGCTGCTGCTGCTGCTGCTGATGGTCCTCCTGTTGCTGCTGCTGCTGCTGGTCCTGTTGCTGCTGCTGTTGCTGCAGCAGCAGCAGCACCTCCCCACTGTCTGTTGGTAAGGCGATGAGTGTACTGTCAGCAGCAGAGCCTTCTGCTGCTGCTGCTGCTGATGTTGCTGCTGGTTTCTTGCTGCTGTTTGAGTTTTTGCTGCTGCTGCCTCTGCTGCTGCCTCTGCTGCTGCCGTTGCTGCTGCTGCTGTTGCTGCGCTGCAGCAGCTGCTGCAGCAGAGAAGCAGGAGGCCTCCACACATCAAAATCGTTAATAGCCCACTCCTCGTCCTCGTCTGAATCATCATCAGCAGCAGCAGCAGCAGCTGATGCTGCTGCTGCTGCTGCTGCTCCTGGTCCTGTTTCTCTTCCTTGGAGGAGAGCCTTGAGGTCCACTACTGTCGGGTGTATATCCAGCTGCTGCTGCTGCTGCTGCTGCTGCTGCTGCTGTTGTTGCTGCTGGTGCAGCAAGAGGGGTTGCTGGGTTTGTCTGAGATCGAAGGTCAGGAGGCTGCTGCCGCATGCAGCAGCAACAACAACCCCACCACCTCCCCTAATAAACTTTGCTGCTCCAACGTCTCCTGCTGCTGCTAAATTTAGACAAACTGCTGCTTGCTGCAGCCGCATATCCCATAGACGCACAGTCCTGTCCTCGCTGCTGCTCAGCAGCAAAATGCTGCTGCTGCTGCTGCTGCTGCTGCTGCTGCAGCTACTGCTGTTGCTGGTGCTGGTGCTGCTGCTGCTACTGCTGTTGCTGGAGGTGCTGTTGCTGCTGCTGGGACTACCTGCTGCTTGTGAGTGAGGAGGGGCTACGTAGGAGCCGCAGCAGCAGCAGCAGCAGCAGCTTGCTGCAGCAGCAAAAGGAGAATATACATCTAGCGATAACACAGAGTCGCGGTGCCCCTTAAGCAGGCGAAGCCCTTCCATCCTCTAAACCCTAAACCCTAAACCCTAAACCCTAATCCCTAAACCCTCAGCTTTAGAAAACCCTAAGCCGCAAACCCTAAACCCTAAACCCTAAACACCTGACTCTCACCCTGGGGGGGGAGGGCTAGTCCATAGAGATATGTATTACTCTTCCTGCTGCTGCTGCTGTTGCTGCTGATGCTGCTGCTGCCTTCTGTAGCTGCTGCTGCTGCAGCTGCCTTCTGCAGCAGCAGCAGCAGCAGTGCGCGAGGGAAGAGAGCCGCAGCAAAAAAACAAAAAGAAAAACAAATAAACAAAACAAAAACAAAAAATTAAACAATTTAAACAATTAAAAAAAAAGAACCCACAACCAAATCAACACCGCAACAGCATCGATATGGGGGCCCCCAGGGGGGCCCCCCAAGCGGGCCCCCAAGGGGACCCCCCAAGGGGCCCCCATAATATGGGTCCCCCAAGGGGCCCCCATAATAAAGGCCCCCCAAGGGGCCCCCATAATAGGGGCCCCCCAAGGGGCCCCCATAATAGGGCCCCCTATAATAGGGGCCCCCATAACGGGAGCTTATTGGGGCCCCAATAGTAGGGGCCCCAGTAATAAGGGCCCCATAATAGGGGCCCTCATAATAGGGGCCCCCCAAGGGGCCCCCATAATAGGGGTCCACATAATAGCGGCTAATAGGGGCCCACATATTGGGGGCCCCCATAATGGGGGCCCCCATAATAGAGCACCCCATAATAGGGGCCCCCATAATAAGGGCCCCCCAAGGGGCCCCCATTCTGAGGGCTTCTTCTTTAGGGGCCCCTTTGGGGCCCCCCATGGGGCCCTTTAGGTAAGAAGATGTTCTCTATGGGGGGCCCCAACTTGTATTACTTTGACTCGCAGTCGTTCGGGTTTAGCAGTCTTGGGGGCCCCAAGGGGCCCCCCTCAATACCTAACCTTGGGGGCCCCTATGGGTGCCCTGGGGGCCTCATGAAGTACCCTGGGGGCCCCCTGAAGTACCCTTGGGGCCCCCCTCAGGTACCCTGGGGGCCCCTTTGCTGGGGGCCCTTGGGGGCCCTGGGGGCCCTAGAGGTACCCGAAAGCCCTAAACCCTAATCCGTAAACCCTAAACCCTAAGCACTAAACACTAAACACTAGGGAGTAAGCAGGCGGTTGTGAGATCCAAAGGCTCGGGGTTTGCAGTCTGTTAATGTTGTTTAAACCCTATTCCTAAACCCTAAACCCTATACCCTAAACCCTAGCAATTAGGCTTAAACGTGGATGAGGGTTTAGGGTTTGGTGAGGCAGCAGCAGGCACAAGAAAAAACACATCTCTCCGCGTAATTGCGGTGCTGTTGCTTCTGCTGCAGCTGATGCTGCTGCATCTGCTGCTGCTGCATCTGCTGCTGAGGCTGCTGCTGCAGCTGATGCTGCTGCTGCGGCTGTTGGGGTTTTTGTTGCTGCTGCATGCGCTACTGTTGTTGCTTCAAGTGCTGCTGTTGCTGCTGTTGCTGCTGCTGCAGGTGCTGCTATTGCGGCCCTTGCTTCTGCAGGTCGTGCAGCAGCAGCAGCAGCAACAGCTGCTGCTGCTGCTGCTCTACTCTAGTCTATTTCCTGTGCCTCCAAAAAGCTGAAAGTCTCCATCCCCGCTGTTAGCTGGCGGCTTTGCTGCTGCTGCTGCTGCTGCAGCAGCAGCAGCAGCAGTAGCAGCAGCAGCAGAAACCTTCCCTACTACCCCTGGGATCCGCCCCGACCGAACTAAGGCTTCATAAGCAGCACATTCCCGCTGCAGCAGCAAAACACACAAACCCCGAGGGTTTAGGGTTTAGGGTTTAGGGTTTACGGCTGCTGCTGCGCCTGCCCCTCAACCCTGCTGCGAACCACCTATAGGCTAGGGCGTAGAACTTAGGGTTTAGGGTTTAGGGTTTAGGGTTTAGGGTTTACCCGGACACCGTGAGGCAACTTTCCCAACCACGGCTTACGCCGCAGCAGCTTCGCCTCTTCCGTCTCCTTGCTGCTGCTGCTGCTGCTGCTGCTGCTGCTGCTACTGCTGCTGCTGCTGCGCAGCGGTCTTCCATCTAGGCGGCGTCCCTCCCCCACGAAGCGCTGATAAAACAAAACCTCAGAAAGCCTAAACCCTAAACCCTAAACCCTAAACCCGTAACTCGCCCGGCTGGACCCTACACAGTACTTTAAAGCTAACACCCCTAAACCCTAAACCCTCAACCCTAAGCTCACGCTCTCCTCCCCATTGGATTCGGATGCCTCGTCGCTGCTGATGTATCCCCCGTCTGCAAGCAGCAGCAGCACGTACAGTAGCAGCAGCAGAGCGTACAGCAGCAGCAGCAGCAGCAGCAGCAGCAGCAGCAGCAGCAACATCCGTTGCGCCCGTAGCTGCAGATTTCTCGTCCTCCTTTAGTTTATGACTTAGGGTTTAGGACACCTTCGGGTGTATCTTGTGAGGGTTTAGGGTTTAGGGATTAGGGTTTATGGTTTAGGCTACCTTCGGGTGTATCCTGTGAGGGTTTAGGGTTTAGGGTTTAGGTTACCTTCGGGTGTATCTTGTGAGGGTTTAGGGTTTTGCTCGGCCTCTGGCGCTTTGAACTCCACTTCAATGTCTGTCTCTACAATTGAGACAGCGGGAGCAGGGCGTAAGTCCTGCGTGCGCATCAAACCCTCACGATTAGGGTTTAGGGTTTAGGGTTTAGGGTTTGGGTGTGTCAGGGG
>NW_013550162.1:3675-5679 GCF_000499425.1 Eimeria acervulina | reverse complement strand
AGCTTCTATTTAAGAAAATAAATAAGAATTAGTAACTGGGGTGAAGTCGTAACAAGGTAGCAGTGGATTATATGCTAATTTAGCTAATCATGCGTGGACACTGTTATTCAACGTTTACGGTTTATGGGTTTAGGGCTTGTGCCAATTCACATTCAGGCAGCTGTTCCACTTAAACGCTTCGGCCTTTTTTTGCTGCTGTTGCGCCTGCTGCTTGCGTTGCTGTTTCTGCTGCTAAGGTCGCTGCTGCCGCTGATGTTGCTGCCGCCGCTGCAGCTGTAGGCTGTAGCCTCTTGTTGCTGAATGCTGGCGCTGCTCTTGGTGGTGCTGCTGCTCTTGATGCTGCAGTTGCTACTGGTGCTCCTACATACTTGTCGTGTTGCCGCTGCTGCAGCCTCCTCCGAACAACTATTCGTGCTGCGGCAGTAGCGGCTTAGAGGGGCCTAGGGCAGCTATCACCTGGTGCATGTAACGAATCTGGTACTGTCGATTTATTTGACTATTATCAGGCACATCTCGAAATTCGTTCACGCCAGAATCATCCTAAAACTTTGGTTCTGTCTTTCATGCATGCGTGCATGCATGTGTGCATGAAAGTGCGCATGCATGAAGATTCGCCAGCAGATGCGTCACTCCACCCATACACACATACTTCAGTGCATGGGTGAAAGCATGCACCAATGCATGCATGCAACCCTGCATGCATACGTGTTACATATAAAGGCGTGCACCAAATGCATCCATGCAAGCATGCATGCATGCTACTTATGCTGCCCCTCCCACGTCTAAGATCATGGCGACTCCTCCTAAAATCCATTTAGCTGGAGGCATTTTTGTCCTGAGTTGTGCGTTGAAGACAAATGTGGGGCCTCTTTGAACTGTCAAGTAAACAGGACAGATGTAAGTGCTGCTGTCTTCGTTCTTTATCTCAAGAGAGGCCTATGGAAAATGCATCACAGCAACAAGTATTGGGGCTTGGAGTTCAAGCATTGTTACGTAAAGTGTCTTTGGTTTTAGGGCTTGGGGGTTGTTGTTACCTTGCAGACATTGGAGTTTAGGGTTTAGGAAATGCTTTTTGTTGTTATGCAGGCATTAGGGTTTAGGGTTCATGGTTTGCTTTGTTTCTACCTTGGAGGTATTAAGGTTTTAGGGGCTAAGGCTTATTGTGCATTGTTTGCTACCTTGCAGTGTATGACAGGCATAGGAAAGAATAACTCCTTTGGCTTCGACTCCGCCAAACATCCTCCTTGAACATCCCACCGCGCTCCATCCAAGACACAGCCCGTCACAAAAGCCCCTACATGCATGCGTGCACGCAAACTCTCAATCCTAATGCATGCATGCATGCATGCATGCATGCGTGAGTGCATGCGTGAGTGCATGCGATGCATGCAATAGGGCCGGCGTCGCCAAAGCACAGAGATATAATATAATCAGTTGCCTGCCGCTAAGAGTTCTTTGATTGTTTCTTTGTCTTAATGCACGCATGCATGCATACATGCATGCATGAGGTGTAGCAACAGTTCATATACTTCTGGACTATTTGTATACGCATATCTCGACAGGGTCTTGAATCTCTCAACTTTAGAGCCTTGGATATCAAGCTAAGAGCAATTAGGGCTGCGGGATTGGGTTTTCGGGTACAGGGTTTAGCGTCTGACCTTCTCTGGCTGGGGCGTCAATCGAGTTGACATCTTTCTTGGTGACAGTGGTGAGTACGTTGAGTTTGTTGAGCTCGAGATGGTGTTGTTGCGAACAAACTTCTTTAACAGCAGTTAGGAAAGACTGGGGGCTGAAAAGACGAGCTAAATTAACTACTTTAGGAGTTGCTGTCGGCTCCTTAGTCCACTCAGACAAATGTTCAAATCGCTGCTTCACATCGGCCACCCAAGAACCCAGAGGCCTGCAAGAAGCAAACGAGACCTGAACAGCAAAACCACAAGAGAGGAAACGATTTCTTCTCTTTGCCTCTATAACTACTCCCCATATATATATATATATATATAT
>NW_013550162.1:0-3575 GCF_000499425.1 Eimeria acervulina | reverse complement strand
ATATATATATATATATATATATCTATATGTCTTGAAAGAGAGACAGCGAGAGAGAGAGGGAGAGAGAGAGAGACACAGAGAGAGAGATTGCAACGTTGTGATAATAATGCACACAAAAAGAGTTAAAACAATTAAAAGAAAATGATGAAGTTGACAATTCAACACTGGAAATACTGAACGTGTACTAAGAATAAAAAACTGAAGCAAATTTCAAGTATTTTCCAATAACGGCCGCCGTCGCTTGGAAATTTCCCCCGTTCCCTTGTTAGGACATAGGGTTTAGGGTTTAGGGCTGCGAGAATAGGAATATAGTTTCAGTGCTAAAGCGAGCTGGTTGCACCTGCAAACGCGCAGCAGCAAGGAGAACTGGGACGGCAAGAAAAATATCATAATGATGGTAATAGAGTTATTCAAGAGGAGCTAATAATTGGTAAAGCTAATAGAGTCACTTATATTGAGTCAAGCAATTAACTAAAATTGAAGGAAATGCAAAGGACAAACCTTCATCCAGGAGCCTGGCACCCTGTTCATGCGAATGTCTTCGACGAGCTTTTCCATCGTAGCAGAAAAAGTTAACTCTCCTTTAAAACCTAGTTCAACTTCAAGTAACGAACGGCTTATTTCCTTCACCAACACGTTCATGCACTGACATTCCTAAAATCAAAAAACTAAACAATTCATTAAACCGCGCTCACAAACCTTAATTGCAACAAACGGAACAACACGAAAAGACGGAGGGGACACTTCTCCGCAGCAACCATACTCAACGCTAGTTCTGAAATCGTGGACCTTAAACCCTAGGGGGTGCCACCTGAGCCCTTAACCCTTGAATTTAGAACGGAAACTCTACACCCAAAACCATAAACCCTTTCGAACCTGCAAGAAAACGTGTTGGTAAGGCCCCTTCTCCTCATCCGGAATTGACTGGCTTATCTCCTCTACGTCAAATCGAGCGTCTCCCAGTTCGTCAAGAATTTCTTTGCAGAGCTGCAGATAAGTGCAGATACACTCCAGGGAGTTGGCTCTCAGGAGTTAGGGCTTAGGGTCTAGGGCATAGGTTTAGGGATTGCTGGGGGCTGTATGCTGCATGAAAAGGCAGAAGAGACGGAGTTGGGTTTTCAACAGACCCCGAGGCCTAAACTTTAAACCCGCTTAAATCTTTAACTCTCGTCAACGCAAAACCCTAAACAACCCTAAACCCCAACCCTAGGAAGGCTAACCATTGACCGGCCAACCCTATACCCTAAACAAGCCCAATCCCTAAATATTAGCGCGAATCCAATGGCGGCGAGCTGAATCTACGTTACCTACAGCGTAACCCCTACACCCTGATCAACTCTAAGAGCGAAACCCTCAGGAACCCCGAACCCTAAACACTATCTGACCGCTTCGCCATCCGTTTCTTTGCCTGCTGTCCCTCCTGCAGAGGCTCCCTCTGACTCTAAAAGGGTTTTGAACAAGTCCTCGCACTGTTGCGTTCTGTATCCGATTTCCGTATTCGGGTGAAGACCAAACGCCAGCGGCGTCTCAGGCGGCATCGAAGCCACACAATCCATGTACCTAAAGAGACAAAAACACAATGAGATACAGATAAAAGTAGATTCTTTTTAAGAGGCACCAAAATATACCTTCTCATTTTAACAACCATCCAAACATATGTTCTCACTGACAGGCGGATGCGCCCACTTCGATAAACATCCAAAAATAGGTGAGGAACATACACATATTCAAACATACAGGTATGCGTATTTTCCTCACTAGAAAGCATTTAAATATACTTTGTTTTCGCATCGATAAGTACCCAGGTGATCTTGCTTATTTACAAGGATCTACAGTTGTATGTACATCCAGGTACACATATGTTTATGTATACTTCCACGGCCTGTGTGCACATATATGTATATGCATATCTACATATATATCTTTATATATATGTATATATGTATATATATGTGGATGCATGCAAGCATAGACAACTTAAATACACATTAGCATAGCAAAAATAATCAAAAAGCTAAAAGGATAAATAAAGATAAATAGAAAAATAAATAAATAAATAGGTAAACAGGTAAATAAGTAGATGGATAGATAGATAAATAGGTAAATAAATGAGTAAATATATATATATATATATATCTATATACATTAGACATGCAGAACCGTATCCAAGCAGCTAAAATTCAAACACAGGTGGATGCCTGGGAAGTAAAGTTTTCCTTAGCACTACCAGCTACTGCAAATGCAAATACCTTTCATAACTCTGGGCCGGAGGGGTTTTGTAGGAGACGCCTTCGTGCTGTTCACAGAAGGGGAAGAGTTCGGCTTCGTCGAGGAGGCGGTCCTGCGGTGATGCACATCAAGAGGGGAGGTAGTAGTGGTATTTACGCTATTATTGTTGTCATTTATACAATTTATGATTTAGGGTTCTGTTCCTTGCGATTATCGGTTCAGTTCTATTTGCTTGACAGGCATTTGAATGATTGCAAACATCATGTTAATGCATGGATGCATGCATGCATCCATTCTTGTTCTCTCCGCGTGCTTGCTTGTACGAAAAACACCAAGAAACCTTACGGGTTCTAATAGAGGGAGTAGTGGGAACAGTTGAGCCAGTATGCATAGGAATAAAAATGCCGTTTTTAGTATTCAACCACATATAGAAGCTCATAGCTGCACGCTGCATGCAATAAAAGCGTGGTGCAGGTGTGCATCTAATAGAAGAAAGCACTTTCTGGAGGTCTGAACTCTTCTGTCAGGTCTCCAACCCTTTGCAAAAGCTCACTCGCATTAGCTGATATACTATGCCGGCCTTAGAAGAAAATTCTAAGGATGCGTTGTATCACGCAGAAGAGACAAGAAGAAAAGAGAAAGGCGAAAGAGATAGAAGACAACGGCGACAGAACAACAACACTACAGAAAAGTCCCTCCCCCCGACAACAATAACGATAATAATCACGAATAATAATAATAATAACAGCAAAGAACAGAACCCTAAACCATATATTGTATAAATGACATCAATAATAACATAAATACCACTACTAACAACGATTCGTGAGCGCCTGTGTACACTCTAGCTAGGAAAGGGAGCAAAGGAACCAAAGCCCGAGGAACGAAGCGGGGGAAAAGTCCTAATGTTTCACTTGCCTGCATGTAGAAGTTCAGGTAAGTGTTGCAGACAAGTCTATCTCTTGGGTCAATGATATGCCCTCCGTACATGATTTCACCAAAGATGTACTTCAGGTCGTCCCAAGGCACTTTGGAGCCGCCTTGCTGCTGCTCCATGTAATTAAACAACACCATTGCCGAGTCACGAAGGTCACCCATCGCGAAAGGATAATTCATATTCCAACCGCGAGGACCAAAACGCTTGCGTTCCAGCAAAACGGCGTGGAAAAAGCAAAGGCCAAATATTATCGCTTTCACCTGAAACACAAACGCCAACCGTTTATGCGTAAAGTTGTAAAGCTGATTTACTATTTACATTTGTATATCGAAAAGCGTTATATATCGATAGCTAATATATATATATATATATATATATACTGTACACCAGTATATGTACATTTGTACAT
>NW_013550163.1:2136-5364 GCF_000499425.1 Eimeria acervulina | reverse complement strand
CATGGCGGCCCCAGCGAAATGCCGCAGGTCGTCTTGGATTTAGGGTTTTTAACTGGGGTTAGGGTTTGCAGCTAATACTAATGAATGCATTAATGCATGCATGCATGCATGCATGCATGCATGCACGCTGGTTAGAAGCAAGAAAAGTAAATCAGTTAATACTACTAACAGACGCAAGAGGACTGGGGCTGTGAGCCACGCCTGACGCTGCATGCAAATATCTCTCTCCCTGTATATATATATATATATATATATATAGGGATGCCTAGGGAAGTCGCAGTGCAGAAGGAGATGAGTAGGCAGGCAAAAAGACAATAATTATTTCAATATAACTGTTTGTTTGTTAAATATGTTTATTTATTACATTAAGCTTGCTTATTTAAACAGATAATACCTCGTTAAAAGAACCAAAGAAAAGACGAAATAATGCAAATTCTTTAGATGCCAAATGCATGCATACGAATTCATGCATGCAGCCCCGTGCAGAATGCATGCACATGCTTAGCAGGCAGGGATCATCTGGGGCTCTCTGAGATGCAGATGGGGCTTTACAGGGGATAATAACCTTTAATCAGTTTCAAATGAATATATTAATTAAGGGGGGCCTGGGCTGTTCAGAGGGATGCACTAGAGACAATAAAAAGAGGCAGAATATACACAACCATGATGTCTTCTACAACTCCATAGGTTTGCATGCATGCATGCATGCGTGCATGCAATCGCATGCATGCAAACGCACGCATGCACTCCTAACTATACAAACGTGCTTACACCTCCAGGCCTTACATACGCATGCATGCATGCATGCAATGTGTGCAACGTGCATTCACCCAATTCATGCATGCATGCACTCATGCATGCAAATGTCCACATGCATGCATACAAGTGTGTATATGAATGGGGCTGTTTAATTTAAGCTTCTGTAAATGTTCGTACGTCTTCTTCCTCCCACCAGCTTCCTGTTTCTGGATCTCTAATTGCATGCTGGTCTGATATATGAGAATAGCCTTTAAGACACTCAGCAGTTCTCCTTTCATTTGCATCTTTATGCAATGTTTGTAGCTGTACTTCACCTTCACTTGGGGCCCCGGGGGCCCCCAGGGGGCCCCCCCTACTATTATCATTTCCCCGTCTCTTCATACAACAACGAAAGCAAAATAACATAAAGACACCCATACCTAACAACATCGATGTAACACCAGTTAGAGTCCTGTACCAAGGGAGAGCATCCGGATTGTCTCTTTGTTTATCTGTCTCCTCAGGAGACAGCCCTTTCTGTTGCTGCTCACTGACAAGACTGAGAGAAGAAGGAGACTCCTCTTGTTGCTGTTGCTGCTGATCTCCCTGCTCCTGCTGCTGGTCTTCCTGCTCCTGCTGCTGCTGCTGCTGCTGCTGCTGCTGGTCTTCCTTCTGCTGCTCTTCTGTTGCTGATCCAGAAGGCTTCGCCTTCGTTTCTAGCTCATCGTCCGAACGCAGCAGTGCATATATAACCTCTTCATCATCATCTGTCTCCTCTTCAGGTGTCTCCTCACCCCCTGAGGAGCCGCCTGAACCCCCCTCAGGACTTCCAGGGAGACGAAGCGGCGTCCTCTGTCTCTCTAGCAGACGCCTCAGTTGACCCTGCGCAAACTCTAATTGTCGGTCTGTACACACACACCAAAACCCTAAACCCTAAACCCTAAACCCTAAACCCTAGATTCGTCAGAACACCTGTGAAGAGGACCTTGCAGTTGCTACATGCAAAAGAGAGATTGCTGCAATAATAAAAACCAAATCATATAACTCTAAGTCTAAAAGCTTTCAGGTGTATAGGCAGCTAAAGATAAAGACAAGACTCATGCTTCCACACATAATCTCGCACCCTTTCTCCCTCCTTGCTGCATGCATGCACGCAGATGAATGTATTTTATCCAATTACACTTTCATAAATCTACATTTTCATTGTTTTCACCCTTTCACATGCATGCATTTGGATGCAAGCATTTGGATGCATGCATTTGCATGCATGCATTTGGATGCATGCATTTGCACGCATGCATTTGCATGCATGCATTTGGATGCATGCATTTGCATGCATGCATTTGCATGCATGATGAATTGTAGTGTGGGGTATCGTACCGAGGGATCGACTGTGAAGGGTAAGACTGAGCTCTTCAGTGGGGCTCCAAGGCAGCTTTGCTTTAGTTGTATATTCATAAGAAGGGAAGGGGCGTCTCTTAGGAGATGCAACCTCAGAAAAGTCAGACGGGTAGAGGCCGAGCTTCCACGATAAAATTAACTCCGCAAGAGAATCACAATAGAAACGATATTCAAGTGCATGCAGCCCCAAATCAGGTGAAGAAGATGCCGAAAGAAGACGAGAAAATAATGATAACTCTGCGCATTCAACAGTACACAACAATATATATGCATGCATGCATGCATGCATGCATGCATATAATATGCATACATAAGAAGATGCATGCATGCATATAATACAGACGCACATACAAACAGATACAGAGGTACACACAGAACAAAATGCACGTATGTACGTATGCATGCATGCATGCATGCATATTCTTATGCATGCACGCATGCATGCAAGCTTTCTGAAGGTGCATGCATGCATGCGTGCAAGCCATATGAAGATTCATGCATTCATAAATGCATGCATGCACAAACGGATGCATGCATGCATGCATGCATGAGTGGATGTACGCATGCATGCATGCATGCATGCATACCTCCTCCGCAGGTGTATGTGTGTGCGGGTCTGTTTATATGGTAGGATATCAATGAGTTTGTTTGAGTTTATTTTCTTTGTTTATTGCTTATTATTATTATTATTATTATTTATGTTTATTGTGTATTATTATTATTACTTATATTTATTGTTTATTTTGAGGTGTACGTACGGTGCATGCCGTCTTCATCTTGATAAACAAACACGCGAACGTCATCAACAACACCTTCTTTGGGTTTACTCTGTACCCAAATAACTCCTTTAACTACATTATCGGGCTCTACAGCTGCAAAAGGAGACAAAAGAAAAAGAAAAGAGATAAATCAGACATCAGCAGACGCAAGACGAAAAAAAGAGATAAAAGGAGACAAAGAAGAGGAGACAGGGGACAGAAGGAGAGCAGCAGCAGCAGTTGCTGCTGCTGCAGTAGCTGCAGCAGCAGCAGCAACAACACCACCAGCACCAACAGCACTACACCAGCGGCAGCAAGAACAGCAGCAGCA
>NW_013550163.1:0-2036 GCF_000499425.1 Eimeria acervulina | reverse complement strand
CAGCGGCAGCAAGAAAAGCAGCAGCAGCAGCAGCAGCAGCAGCAGCAGCAGCAGCAGCAGCAGCAGGAGTCTGTCTCCTTTTGCTGCTCTCACCCATAAAAGAAAATTCAGGAACAGGCGAAGAAAATAAATCGCTGAGGAGACGGCTGGGATCCGTTCCCTGTGGGGCGACGCGCTGAAAGAAGACTTGTAAAGAGGCGACATGTGTTTCTGTCTTTGCTCTTCCTCCTTCTGCTGCTGCTGCTCCTGCTGCTGCTGCTGCTGGGGGTACGTTGATGTACGCAGTAGAAACAAAGGGGGCAGGTGCTGCAGCAAACAAAGCGAGAAAAAAACAGAGACAGACAGCACGTCAAGAAAGCAAACAAAAAATAATAAAGACACAGACAAAAGGAGACAGGAGACAAAAACAACAAACAAGTAAACTCAAAAGAGACAGAGACACACACTCAACATATAAAACAAAAGAGACAGAAATAAACAAACAAGGATGGGGAGACACCTGATGCAAAAATAAAAACAAACAAATAAATAAACAAACAAACGCATAAACAAACAAATAAATAAATTAATTAACAAAAAAACAAACAAATGAATAAATAAACAGACAAATGAGCAAATAAATAAAAATAAATAAATAAATAAACAAGTGGATGCATCAACAGACAAATAAATAAATAAATAAATAAATAAATAAACAGACAAATAAATAAATAAATAAATAAATAAATAAACTCACCCTTTGCACCTGTCTCCAAGACGGTGTCAGCAACAGCCCTCTGGAGTTCTTGTAATTGTCTCTCTGCAGCAACAAATAAAACAAATAAAATAAAATAAAGTATTTAAATAAGATAAAACAAAATAAAGCAGATTAAATTAAAGAAATAAAACACAAAAAAACAAACAAACCACAGCCCATACATTAAGCCAAGTACAAGACAAGCCCTAAACCCTAAACCCTAAACCCTAAACCCTCCTAGATGTTGCCTGAATGATTGAAGCATTTAAATATCAATAATCGATTGAGAGAGGATTGTCTGCATTCTTTGTCTGGTGTCTCCGTTTAACTGTCTATGTTTGCTGTCTCCTTCTGTCTCGCCTGCTTCCCCCTCAGTTAGTCTCTGTCTGTCTCTCTCTGTCTCTGTCTCTTTCTTTGTCTCTTTCTTTGTCTCTGTCTCTGTCTGTGTCTATCTCTGTCTCTGTTTGTGTCTATCTCTGTCTCTGTCTCTCTTTCTCTGTCTCTGTCTCTTTCTTTGTCTATGTCTCTGTCTCTTTCTGTCTCTGTCTCTGTCTCTCTGTCTCTGTCTCTGTCTCTTTCATTGTCTCTGTCTCTTTCATTGTCTCTGTCTCTGTCTCTGTCTCTGTCTCTCTGTCTCTGTCCCTGCCACTCTGTCTCTCTCTGTCTCTGTCTGTGTCTCTCTGTCTCTGTCTCTGTCTCTGTCTCTCTGTCTCTGTCTCTCTGTCTCTGTCTCTCTGTCTCTGTCTGTCTCTGTCTCTTTTTCTTTTACTTTCTTTCTGTCTCTTTTTCTATCTATTGTTGTCAGCACCCTTAACAAGTAATTTGTATCGTACAAAGTCTTTATCATTTATAGTTGTTTATTATTTGTAATTATTTATTATTTATTATTTATTATTTATTGTTATTTATTATTTATTGTCTAGGGTGTATTGTTTATTTGTTTATAGCTGTTTATCGCTGTTTATTGTGTACAGTGTATGTTGATATGTGATGTTTATTTATTTATTATTTGTTTACTACTAATTTATTATTTTTATTATTTGTTTAAGTTTATTTATTATTTTATATATTTTAATAAAGTTAATAAAAAATATGCACACTGTTATAAATCAAGACTACAGATATTTATTACTAATAGCCCTATTAAAATATTATTATTATTAATATTATTAATATTATTATTATTATTAATATTATTAATATTATTAATATTATTAATATTATTAATATTATTAATATTATTAATATTATTATTATTATTATTATTATTATTATTATTATTATTATTATTATTATTATT
>NW_013550164.1:35900-52267 GCF_000499425.1 Eimeria acervulina | reverse complement strand
GTTTCCTTCTGCTTACCCTTGTATATATATACATATATATACATATATATATATATATATATAGGCTTTAGGGTCTATACTTTCCTATTCCTCGCTTACCCTCTACCCTCCCAGCCTGAGACTGCACAAGCTTCAACTCCTTCCCTTTAGGGCTTAGGGTTGAGGGTTTAGAGTTTAGGGTTTAGGGTTTGTGTGTCTCAGGACAAGTCGCGACTGGACTGCAGGGCGAAGCTCAGCAAGGATAACAAGGCTTTGGAGTTGTCTTGCGATTTGAAGAGCCGTACAGTGGAGTTGAGTTCAGTGAAGAGTGTTTTGCATACACCTGCACAGCTGCAGCGCGTAGATTGCTCAGCAGGTATAACCCCTGGGGATTTTTGTGTGGCTATACACCTGGCCGCCACAGGCAACTGCATTCCTTTCTTCTTCCCCACTCTTCAAGAAAAAAATATATTTGTTATTACTCTCGCAAAAGTGCGTACCGCAGGACCTGACGGACTTGTCGCCTAAACTTGGGTTTTAAGTGCCTTCTCTCGTTTTTACTTCTTGCCGCTTCTAGTGTACGTACACTGCAGTGTGCTTGCACTTCATGCACGTTGTACGCTCCCTGCATGCGCTTAGAGGGCTCTGTATAGACAGCATAAGTGCTGCTTTGTTGCAGCTCGTGCTGGCCTCAGTACACCGATGATGTTTGAATGCATTCTCATTGTGTTGATACACCGCACGCCCAAGAAACGCTGATCGGGGATCTACCAGCGAGTTATTACTCCTCTTCTTTTTGTTATTTTTATATGAAGTAACGACGGCTTGTATCGTTTGAATCCCCCCTACACGCTCGGGGCAATAAACCCAGTCCAAACCCTCACACCACTTACGGTGTATACTGCAGTGTGCGTTTTCGAAGTAACTGCAGCTTGATCGCTACCTAGCGGGATTTCCCTCAATCTAGCTAACAGGCCAAGTGCTTTAATAACCCATCCCAGCTATTTAGCTAGCTAGCTAGCTGGCTGTTGGCTTCGCTTGCTAGCTGGCTAGGCAGCGTACAAAGCTCGAAAGTTTATACCTTTTAACGCCCCGAAATAGTTTAGAACGAGGAACTTATTTGGGGTGTATTGCTGTATATACATACTCCTGAGACTGCCTGGGCACCGTCTGTGTGCTGTCGCCTTCCTTCGACTTGTTCTGAATAGCGAAGTTATTTCTGCACATTGTGCTGTAAGAGCCCCCAGAGACTCCCCTTTCGGAGACTTTTCTCTGCTTCTTCTTTTGTTTCTTTTTGTGTTGATCTGCAGTCTCTTAGGGAGGGGGAAGGAGGCCGCTTGGGGCATACATAAAGAGGGGCTGGGGCGTTTAGTGGCTGTTCTTGTCTTTGAGATGTATAACAAATAGCCCGAAACAATTGAGACCAACTTTTCTATTCACTTAATTTAGTTTTTTTATAAATTAACCAAAAGAGATGTTACTTGCCAGTCTGCGGTGGAGAGCAGAAATAATTTTTTTTGTTTATCTCCCTCTCCTCTTCTGCATATAGATCTCTTGTTGAAGAAAGCTTTCTATAAAGGGGGTTTGTGCGTTAAGGCCTATGACAAAGAGGGTTTTTATAAAGAGGGGCTTTTATGAAGGCTTTGCTTTCTACAGAGGGGGCTTGTATAGAGAGAGCTTTTATATAGCGGCCTTGCAGGCAGAGGGTGTGAAAAAAGAAGAGTTTTAGACTGCCTTCCTTACTTGACTGCGTCCTAAGGAGGCCCCAGGAGAGTCTTTTAATTGAGAACTTCATCGGAAAAACAACTAAGTAGACACAGAGAATAAACCCCTTTATAAAGAAAAACAAAAAAGAAAAAGAGACTGAGAAGACATATCTTCACCTTCGAAGGGGAACCCCTCCGTTAGCTGGTAGCAGCAAAAACAGCAGCAGCAGCAGCAGCAATGCGCTAAACTTCGCAAAGCAGAAGCAGGCACTTGAAGCATGGGGGATACACCATCAGCAGCAGCATCTAAAGGAACATCGACGGCAGCAGCTGCAGCAGCTGCAGCAGCACCAGAAACGTAGCGCAAGAGCAGCATCAGCAGCTGCAGGTTCATACACACAAGCATGCAACACAAGAGCTGCTACTGGCTTCAGCAGCGTTAACAGCAGCAGCAGCAACACCAAAAGCAGTAGAAGCAGCAGTAACAGAAAAGGAAGAAGACAGAGTTGCTCCACTGCTGCTTCATTGCGGGCTAACTGAGATTAGAGCTATTGTTGCACAGCAACTGCTACTGCTGCTGCTGCTGCGGCGCGGCGACTGCTGCTGCTGCTGCTGCGTAGCAATATATTGTTCTGCACAACTGAACAAGAGTTGTTGCTGCTGCCTTTTAAACAGAAGTTGTTGTTGCTATTACAACGCAAGCTATTGAGGATTATATTGAAGTTTTTGTTTTTTCTTCATAGAAGCTGCTGCTTATAAACTGCAAGTTGTTATAGGCCTCAACAACAGACGTTCTTGTTGGTGTATCAAACAGCATTTGCTGTTGATGTTCTAAATGAAGTTTTTGTTTGTTCTATAGAATTTCTTGATCGTGTAATGCAAGTGGCTGCTGGCGTTTAAACATAAATTACTGTTGCTGTCTACCCATTTGTTGTTGTTGGTCTGTAGATTAGAGTTCTGTAAGAAGTTTTTGTTTATATATTGGCTTAAACGCCGGTTATTGCTGCTTTTAAAGAGAAACTGCTGTTGTTTTCTAAGCAATAGTTGCTGTTCTATCCCTCCCTGGCCTTCTTCTTCTGCAGCTGCGGGCTGCATAAGCCTGAAGCCCCTTCTCACTGGTGGTTTTCTAAGTAGAACAAAAAAGAATGAGATGGATATTTCATTCTAAATGTATATATATTTTTTGTCTGCTGCACTGAGAATATACACTGTGCAAGCCAAGGGTTTTCAGTAGAGGGTCTTTCGTATAAAAAGCTGCCGCAGCCGTAGGAGCTGTTGCTGCTTACTATGGAGAAACGTATTTTGTTTCTATGAAAGTTTTTCAAAAGAGGAATTATATTATTTGTATGTTCAATCAGAAGGCAGAGAGGTTTCTTTTTTGCAGCTATACGATGAACAAAGAGAGTTCAGTGCGATGCACAGTGCTGTATTAGTCGCTATTGTTGAATGTATTTGTTTATATTTATTTGTCACGATGAAGAATAAATATCAACAAATATATAATTTTGTTCTTAGTTTTAGATTCATAAGTTTGTATTGCTTTCTATGCCGTGGTGGTGTTCTATCGTGAAGGTGAGTTGTCTATATTCATGTTTTCTATTGAATTCATTTTTTTGTATTCTTCTTCTTGATTCTTTCTTTTTGTTTTTATTTTTGCATTTAAACTTAGTTTTTTTTGTCTGTTATTTTACATCAATATGAATATTCAACAGCACCGCGCCTTACCCCGGGTCCCTCTCAACGCTCTTCGGCGGCGCACATCGGCCTCTTGCAGTTCTAAGGGCATCAAAATGCATTAAAATTTCATTTTAAATATTATTTTAGGGGAAATTTGATAAAAACTCAGCAGAAAAAATGCGTGGCTAGAGACACGGAGTGTGCAGATAGTGCTGATGCTGCGCTGCTGGCGTACGATGGGTCTGGTTGTCTATGCGTGAGGGTATACGCGTTGTTCTTCTTTTTATTGAATTGTATATGATTAGAGAAGTACTAACTGAAATACAATTATATTATTTTGAATTAAAAAAGAGTATATTCTGAAGATCGTGTGGGGCTGACTGCAGCGGCCGCCCGCTGCTTGCTAGTTGTACGGGAGGCCCCATCAAGAGCATAAATTCATCAATCCAGAGGAGCGCCTTCTCTACTGAAGCAATTCTCTGTTGCTGTTCGTTGAAATTAAATATTATTTGTTCTTTATTTGTCTTTTTTAGGGTGCTTATTACCCGCAGCAGCTGCATTAACACCTCTCACAGCTTCAGTCGCAGCCAAGCCCAGCAGCAGCGCAGCAGCGTAGGGACCGGTGCTGCAGCAGACGCTCTTCTTTTCTTTTTTCTTTTCTTTCTAAGCCTTTTGATGTGTATTAGTTGGTAGGCCTTTGCCTCCTCTGTTTTTATTTCTTAACCTACAACCCCCTTCAACCCCAAACGCCCCACAGGCGCCCCCACCCCGTCCATCCACGGACGCAGCCCTTGCATTCTTTCCTTTATTTTTTCTTCGCAGTGTACGTACACCTCTACTGACCCATAGACACAGGGTTCTGCAGCAGCTGGTATTGCTGCTCCCGCTGCTGCTGTTGCTGCTGCTGCTCCTGCTGCTCCTGTGGTAGCTCAGCGAGCGACCGCAGCTGCAGCAGACAGCACACCCATCCTGCCGATCTCAGGGCCTCGTTGGTATATGCTGAGGCAGATTAACTGAAGCACATTAACAGCAGCAACCGCAGCAGCAGCACTGTACCGGTGCCAGGCCTCAGAGGTGCGTCTGTCTGCTGCTGCTCTTCGAATGTGCAGCGGGAGCAGCAGATAGGCCTGGGCATTAGCAGCAGCAAGGAGGCGGCAGGGGCGAGACATGGAGACGGCTGCAGCGCGCTGTGAGCTGATGCTGCTGCTGCTGTCGTCTTTCTCAGCTGCAGCAAAGGCCTTTTCTTGTACTTGACTCTCTATACCTTTCAAGCGGCCCGCAGACAACTCTTTGTGCTGTTCGTGCTGCTGCCGCTGCAGCAGCAGCAGCAGCAGCACAACGCTGTGTCAGGCCTTTCTCTTCTGCTGCTTTCCTGGCGCCGCCGCACAGCAGCTTTTGTGAGAGGCAGCTCGCCTCCCGCAGCGCTCTTGCTGCTGCTGGTGCTGCTGCTGCTGCTGCTGCTGCTGCAGGAGGGGTTTTGTTGCAGGGGTTTTGCACAGAATGCATCCTGTAGGAGGAAGGCGGCGGCTCTAGGGGCAGCGGATGCTGGTGCTTGTCTTCAGCTGCAGCGCAACCAGCAGCACCCACTGCAGCATCAGCAGCAGCAGCAGCCATGACAGCCGACCGGCCGCCCTCTCTTGCGCAGCTGCGATGTCCCGCCCTGCCGCCACCTCAGCAGCAGCAGCAGCAGCAGCAAGCGGAAGGCCCTCCTTCTCAAAGACAGTGGCTTTATACGGGCAGGGGCCGCCTCCGCAGGCTGCATACACCCGAGTCAGCCCTGAAGGAATGCCGATGGGAGGCGGCAGCAATAGCAGCAGGAGCGCAGCAGGCTACTGCTTCTGCTGATGCTGCCGCTGCAGATGCTGCTGCTCTCTGGGGCCGCCTAACACACCGCAGCACGGTTTGTGTTGAATGCGAAGACGCCGTGCAAACCCTGCAGCAGATCGTAGGGAGCAGCTGCTGCTGCGCTGAGTGCAGCACCAGCAGCTCCAGCAGCAACAGCAGCAGCGTCTGGGCTTCGCCTTTCAATTCTCCTGGCCTGGGGCCTCAGGCACCTGGGCGGGAGGCAGCAGCAGTAGTAGCAGCAGCAGCAGCTGCTGCTGCTGCTGCTGCTGCCGTGGGACCTCCGTCGGTTGAAGAACCGCTGCCTGGGCCTCAGAGCTCAGCACCGGTAGACGCAGCAGCAGCAGCAGCAGCAGCTGGGGAGGCCCCGACAGGGCAGCGTCAGCAGCTGCAGCAGCAGCAGTCTTGCAGCAATCCGCTACAGTCTATGCGTTGCAACCTGCAGCGGCTGCTGCGAGAAGGCGTGCCAGCGCAGCTGCTGCTCCTGCGGTTTTCAAACGAGTTGGGCTCTGAGGCGCTGCAGCCTTCTGCTGCTGCTGCTGCTGCTGAGGAGGCGCCCCGCGGTGTCAGTGATGCAGCAGCCCCCGCAGCAGCAGCCGTTGAACCGAACAGGTGCAGGGCACCTGCTAGTCAGAGCAGCAGCAGTAGTAGCAGCAGCACGCTGCTGCTGCTCCAGGCTAGAAGGACTTCCTCCGACGAGATTCAGCCCGTTGCCGTGCTGCCGCTCAGTGTACGTGCACCAGCAGCAGCAGCAGAGCACTGTAGCTGCAGCTGCGACAGTTGCAGCGCCAGGCGCGTTTTTTTAACTGACAAGAGGGCTGTTGAATTGAGCAGCAGCGATGCGGGGGGTAGCAGCAGCAGCAACTGCAGCAGCTGCAGCAGCAGCGGCGGCAGCAGCAGCGGCGGCGGCAGCAGCAGCTGCTGCTGCGCCTCCTGGACTGTGGCGAGCCCCTGCGGTACTGTTTTTGCGCTTATAGATTGCAGCGGCTGCTGCAGGGAGGTGTTGTGCTGTTTGCTGCTGCTACCAATTGTAGAGTATCGTATGCGCTGCCACGCAGACCCGGAGGAAGCAGCAGCAGCAGCAGCAACAGCAGCAGCAGCAGCAGGTCCTGCTCCGGAGTTCAGCTGTACAGACACGACTGCGGTGGCGGCAAGACCTAGAAGCTATAGCGCCGTTACGGCTCCTGCTTCGGGGACATCTGCTGCTGCAGCTGCTGCTGAGGGTGTTGCTGCTGCTGCTGCAGAGGATGCTGTTGCTGCCCTATGTGCAGCAAGAGTGGCTCCAAGCCTGAAGGTGTTTTTGGGGTTGGTGGTGGGGGCGCTGCACGAGTACTTTTACAGAACAACGCTAAGAAGCGATGCAGCAGCTGCTGCTGTTGCTGTTGCTGCCCAGCAGCAGCAACAGCAGCAGCAGCAGCAGGCCCCAGCTGCTGTCTTGGCCGATGCCATGCTGGCGTGGGAGTGTCAGCGAGTGCTGGAGAAGGCACAGGAGACGGGGGCTTCTGAGCAGCAGCAACAGCAGCAAGAGCAGCAAGAGCAGCAGCAGCAAGCAACCACCGTCAGCAGCAACAGCAGCGGCGGCGTGGAAGAGATGGTGTTGCTGCCTCCTCCCCAGCAGCCTAGAGGAGTTTCTACAGAAGAGATGCCTCAAGAGCAGCAACCAGGGCACACCGAAGCGGTGCCAGGGGCACAGGGCGACTCGCAGCCAGTGCAGCAGCAGCAGCAGCAAAAGCAGCAACAGCAACAGCAGCAAGAGGAGCCGGCGATGAACCGCTTGCAGACTGGGCGAACTGAGCGCAGCCGCAGCAGCAGTCCTTACAGCCCGTTAACAATGGCAGGGGAAGGGACAGCAGCAGCAGCAGCAGCAGACGCCTCGGCAGCAACAGTAGCAGCAGAAGAAACCTCAGCAGCAGCGACTGACGCTGCAGCAGGGGAAGATATGTGTGCAGCCAGAAGCTGCACGAGTACACCTGGGCTGTGGCAGCTGTCTGCAGCAGCAGCAGCAGCAGTAACGCGAATTAGGAGGGCTTCCACTGGAGAGTTGCTGCCGAGAAGCAGCAGGCAGCAGCAGCAAGTGGCTGACAACGGAGTGCCCATGTCAGTACTACCGCGCTTCAAAGACGAATCCAGTGAAGAGCAGCAAGAGCAGCAGCAGCAAGAGCAGCAGCCGCAAGAGCAGCAGCCGCAAGAGCAGCAGCCGCAAGAGCAGCAGCCGCAAGAGCAGCAGCAGCAAGAGCAGCAGCCGCAAGAGCAGCAGCAGCAAGAGCAGCAGCAGCAAGAGCAGCAGCAGCAGCAGCAGGTCGATGGGCAGCAACAAGAGGGAGGAGGAGAGGGGTCTAGGACCTCAGAATCCGCCCCGCAGGGGGCACGGAGGGATCAAGAGGTGTACGTACAGCCCACAGGGTACTACTGGCCCCACATGCCCTATGCAGCAGCAGAAAGCCCGCAGCAGCAGCGACAGTGGAGGCAGCAGCACTTGCTGCAGCAGCAACTCTGGCAGCAACACCCCTGGCAGCATCCCTATTGGCAGCAGCAGCAGGAAGTGCTGCGCAGGCACCAATGGCAGCAGCAGCAGCAGCAGCAGGACTCCGAGCAGCAGAGGCCGCTGAGCGCAGCAGCAGCGGCTGGGACCCCCGAAGCAGGCTATGAGAGCAGCCAGCACGCAGCAGCAGCAGCAGCTGCTGCTGCTGCTCACCGCCAGATGCAGCACCATTTTTATATGCAGCAGCTGCACTATTACCAGCAGCAGCAGCTGAGACTTACTGGGCAGCTACCGAGGGGCTCGGAAGACGCAGCAGCAGCGACAGCAGCAGCAGCAGCAGCAGGTCTTTTGGGGTTCCCTCCCTTCCTGCCCTACTGGATGCTTCATCCCGCCCTCATGCACATGCATGCAGAGATGCCGTTGTTGCAGCAGCAGCAGCAGCAGGAGTACCTGCGCACGCAAAGCCACGAACAAGACCTGCAGCAGCGGCAGCAGCAGCAGCAGCAGCGCATGGGTCGCAGGCCTGCGAGTGCACTTGGGCCGCAGCAGAGTCACAGGGGGAGCATGGGGCAGGAGCGGCTGCGTCTTTCTCCGGAGAGAGGGCTTGAGGGTGGAGGCGTTGCTGCTTCTGCTGCTGCTGTCTCTGCTTCTGCTGCTGCTGCACCTGCTGCTGCTGCTGCAGGTACGGAAGGCTTCGCAGTGCGCTCGGGGCCTGCAACAGTGAAGACAGAACTGAGGAAGGAGGCAGCAGTATTTACTCCCAGCAGCAGCAGATTCCAGGCCCTTCTTTCGAGCAAGGCAGAGGGGCTGCAGGACTCTGCTGCAGACGCACAGCAACAGCAGCAACAGCAGCAGCAGCAGGGACACCACGCACAAGATCAGGGCGGCACGGAAGGGGCAGAGACAGGCGCCCGCAGTGAGTCTGCCAAGTCCCCCAGCAGCCGCAGAAGCAGCAGCCCAGACCTGCAGCAGCAGCAGCAACAGCAGCAGCAGCAGCAAGACGAACAGCAGCAAGAACAGCAGCAGCTTGAAACGTGCACAGGGAAGGGGGACTCCGCAGAGACGCTTCCCGCGGACTTGGCTACCCAGCCAGAGCAGCAGCAGCAGCAGCAGCAGCAGCAGGATGATGAGCAGCGGGAACAGCAGAAACAGCCGGAAGAACACACCAAGCGCCCCGATGAGGAGCAGCAGCAGCAGCAGCAGCCGCAGGGAGACTCATGTGAACAGGAAAAGCAAACAGCTCCCGCTTCAAGGGCCCCACAGAATGAGGCGAGCAGCCGCTCGTACGAGCAGCGAGAGCAGCAGCAGCAGCAGGAGCAGCAGGAGGAGCAGGAGCAGCAGCAAGATGAACAGCAGCAGTGGTACGCAGGCTCCTATGCACAGCAGCCGCACCCACCCCACATCGCCGCTGCTCCTCATCTGTACCCGCATCTGCATCCGCGCGTGTTGCTGGAGTTGCATCAGCAAGCAGCAGCAGCAGCAGCAGATCCTCAAACCCCGCTAGGGTACGCTCCTGGTATGCTGCCCTCCCCAGGAGGTGGCTGGATGCCCCTGTCGCAGCCTGCTAGCCTTATGCTGTATCAGCAGCAGTTGCTGCAGCTGCAGCAGCAAGCTGCTGCTGCAGCAGAGCAGCAGGGTTTGCAGTACCCAATGCAGGGCGACGACAGGCGCAGCTCGCAGCAGCAGCAGGGCCGGTGGCACCGAGGGAGCGGTGGGCGCCAGCAGCAGCAGCAGCAGCAGCGGCAGTGGGGCTCTCATCCTTTTATGGTGTGGGTCCCTGGTATAGGGCTGACGCCCTGGGTGCCGGGGCCTTTCGGGACATTGAGGGAGCAACAGGAGCAGCAGCTGCAGCAACTGCAGCAGCTGCAGCAACTGCAGCAGCTGCTGCATCCGGGGGCAGCGGAGCAGTGGAACGGAATGGATGCTGCTGCTGCAGCAGCTGCAGCGGGGTGGGGCTGCAGGGGTGCGGGTACGGCCTCTGGAGAGAACCCAGCAGCAGCAGCAGCAGCAGCAGCAGGAGACTTTGGGTACTCTAGGTGGGAATCTGGGCGGAGCCATCGGCGCAGCGAGAGAGAGGCAGAGTTCAGGAGTGACGGCGCGCTGCAGCAGCAGCAGCAGCAGCAACAGGTGTATGAACAGCATATGGCTGCTGCTGGCGCTCTGGGCGCATGGCAGCACCACTTGCTGTACGGGAGCCCGCAGCAGCAGCAGCAGCAGCAAAACAGAAGAGCTGCTGGGCCTCATGGGGATATGAGGTCTTCTCAGCGTCTCCGGGGGCAGCAGGAGCGGCAGCTGAACAGCAGCGCGGTGCAGCAGCAGATGCCTTCTCCGCAGTACCTCCGCTATCTCTACCAGCAGCAGCAGCAGCAGCAGGCGCATGGGGGCTATATGGGGCCCTTGCCTTATCTGAGCAGCGCGGGGCCCCGGAGACAGATGGAGGCCGGGGGCCCTGCTGCTTCTTCTGGAGCCTCATCAGACAGCAGCGGCAGCAGCGCGCTGCGCGGTGCAGCAGCAGACGAAGGCCCAGGAGGCGCTGCAGCAAACTCGCAGATGAAGGAGCAGAAGCAGCAGCACCAGGAAGAAGAGCAGCAGCAGCAGCAGCAGCAGCAGCAATGCATGCAAGGCGGCGCGCGCAGCACTTCATCAAAGAGAAGCAGCATAGACAGCAGAGGGGACTCCGAGTCAGCAGCTGCAGATGGCTGTGCATGCGGCGCTGCTGGGGGAGCAGGTAGGGCCCCCTGCAGCAGCAGCAGCTGCTGCTGCTGCAGCAAAGCCCGCGCTTCTTTAGACCAGGATCAGCAGCTTCCTCCCCGTAGAGAAGCAGCCGGAGCAGCAACGGCTGCTGCTGCGGCTGCTGCTGCAAGGCCTTGCGCAGGGACACCGTGCTGCGCAGCAGCAGACGGCGAAGGGGGCCGCGGGCTGCAGCGGGGCCGCTGCTTTAGCCAGCTGGCGACGCACTGTCAGTTTCCGCTGTCTCCTCAAGCCGGCACTTCTAGCTCTGCTCAGGCGTCTCCTGCAGCAGCAGCAGCAGCAGCAGCAGATTCTGCAGCTGCGTCAGAAGACCGGACACCGATGAGCGCGGAGGAGCAAAAGAATTTGTATGGCCGAGAGACTCCTGCTGCTGCTGCTGCTGCAGTTGATGCGGGGGGTGGCGCTGCAGCGGAGCCGCTAGTTTTGAGTTCCTCAGCAGCAACAGCAGCTGCAGCAGCTGCAGTTGCAGCAGCGGCAGCAGCTGACGCCTTGCTGCCGTCTGCGCGATTCACAGCTCAAGGCAGCAGCAGCGAAGAGGATGGAGGCAGCGGCCGGTTGCGTGGGTGCTGGAAGGCAAGAGCAGCAGACTCTAGCTCCAGCAGCAGCAGCAGCAGCAGCAGCAGAAGTTGTTTGTCCCGGGGTGCTTTTAACCTGAAGTCCTTTTTAGTGGCAACGACACCGGCGATTCAGGTGTCTGGACACTCCAGCGGCTCTCTCTGTTGCAGCAGCGGCGCCAACAGCAGCAGCGGTAGCAGCGGCGGCGCCAGCAGCAGCAACAGCAGCAGCAGTAGCAGCAGTGACTCGGGTTCCTCGGGTGGGGATTTGGGCAACTTTGAGGATGACGCGTCTGCCTTATCGTCGGCAGCAGGACCAGGAGCAGCAGCAGCAGGACCAGGAGGAGGAGGAACAGCAGCAGCAGCAGCAGCAGCATCAGGAGATGCTGGTGAGGAGAAGAGGGGAGCTGAGAGATCGCTAAGTTTCCGTCTAAGTGATTTGTGGCTCTCCTTCGACGACCCCAGCATCTTCGGCTTGGAAGTGCCGCTGTTAGATGAAGAGCGTAGACCCATCTATGTGGTGTACGTGCCTTATCTCTCCGCGCTGCATCTCTTCCCTAAACGCAGTAGCACGAGCAGTCGCAGCCGCAGCAATAGCCTCAGCGGCAGCAGCGGCAGCAGCAGCAGCAGCAGCAACAGCAGCAGCAGCAGCAACAGGGCAGCCGAAGGCTATTCCCCCGGGGGAAGCGACACCGCCATGATGGGGAGCCCTTCACAGGGGGCCCCCAAGGGGCCCCCAAAGGGGGGCGCCGAGGGCGGATGCTTCCGTTTTATGGAGGTGCGGCTACCTTATCAGAGGAGGCCCCTGTCGCAGCAAGTGACGCAGCTGCTGGAGGGAGTTGAAGTTGCGCAGACACAACAACTCAAACTGCTGCATTCTGACTCCAGAGACCTCTCAGATGATTCCTGGTGAGATTACACGTCTATTTCTGCTGCTGATGTTCCTCCTGCTGATGTTGCTCCTGCCGCTGCTGCTGCTGCTCATGCTGTTGCTGTGTGCGCGTGGAGTGCCTCTTTGTGAAGCTACGAGTTACGTGTGCCCCGACCTTCTGCCCGCTGCTGCTGCTGCTGCTTCTTTGGCTGCTGCAGCTTTTGCTGTACTGGCCCCTGTTAATTGCACGCAGCATGCAGCGAATGCAGCACAAATAGTGCAGTTGGTGTGGCGTCGGGTTTATAACCCGGAGGTCGCGGGTTCGAATCCCGGCAGGGGTGGAAGGATGTGGTGTGTGTGATGTTTAAATCGGCCGCTAATATGATGAAACTTCGCTATTTTCGTCACTACCGTTGAAGGCTAAGGCCGCTGTAAAGTGAAGCGAAATGTCTGATGATGGCCCCGATTAACAAAAGAAAATGTTTATTTATTGCATAGATATGTTACATATATAATCTATATATAATATGTATATATATATATATATATGTGTATATATATGTATATATATAATATATTTATTCGTATAAGCATATTTAGGGGTATGCGGTGTTCACATGGGGTGTGCAGCTTCTGTTTCTGCAGCTGCATCCCTGAGTTTTGTTGTCTACTTGTTTGTGCTGGTGTGTTTATTGTTTGTTTGTATTGAACAAATAAATAAAATGACATATATATATAGAATGTATATAGATATTGTATTATAAATATATTATGAATATGCCTTTGCTTATGAGAGATATATGATATGTAGTATGTGTGGATGATTTTTGTTTTGTCTGAAAATGATTATTGATGCAGTGCATTGATAACACTTATTTATGAATTAATTATTATTTGTTTTATGTGTTTTATGATAGCATTTATTTATGCATTAATTTATTTGTTTTATTTTTAATGCTGCAGGCTGTGCGTTTACTGGCAAGCCATTCAACGCGAATTCTCGAAAGTGCCTGCCCCGTCTTTCTTGGTGTATTATCGCCTTCGTCTGACTTCTAAGCCTCAACCCCCTCTTTCTTCAGGTGTATGTACACTCCACAAAGATGTCTCACCCGCTGCAGCAGAAGCAGAGGCTCTCCCCCTCAACCCTGACACTACTACTACTACAGGCCAGCAACAAGAACAACAACAACAGCAGCAGCAGCAACGGCAGCAGCAGCAGCAGCAGCCAGAAGAGGAGAAATTTTTAGCCCTTGTGCGTTTTGCGGTTATCGCTAGCAAAGGCCACCAGGAATGGATTGCAGCAGGTGAGAGCAGACACATTGCATAGACAGCTTAAATGCAAATATATATAATATATTTACATAATATATATATATATATGCATATATATATAATGCATTTCGTTGGCATCATTATTCGTGTGTGCATGCATGCAATGACCGAGCGTACATATATATATATATATGTATATATATGCATTTATTTATTGCTTATGTTTGTTTATTTGCTTTTGCATGCAGAGAACGAAGAGTGGGGCCCTTTCTTCAAGGGCGAGTTGGGGCGTTTAGAGGAGTGGCTGCAGCAGCAGCAAATCAATCACCCGGACTTCAATACGTTTAGACTTAACTCAAACAAACGCTAAACTCATTTTTCTGCTGCTGCTGCAGCAGCAGCTGCTGCTTCTGTTGCTGCTGCTGTTTGCATGCACATATACTTTTTTGCATATGGACGTATGTATATTATATACTTTTATATACATATAATATACATAGATACATATGTGCATATATACTTTTATATATATTATATATATATGTATATATTATATATAATATATATGTAATATATTTATGTGTTTGGGGTGTAATGCACTGGTTGTTGTCTGTATAGCAGGGGATGGCTTGCATTTGTTTCTGTTACTATTCGGTCTTTTTCTCTCTTCCGTTTATGCTGAGGTTTGCTGCTTTACAAGAGGCTGGCGGCGGTTTGCTGCTGCATCAGCAGCAGCAGCTGCAGCCGCAGCAGCAGCAGCAGCAGCAGCAGCAGCAGCAGCTGGAGCTGCTGCTGCAGCAGCAGCAGGCACAGGCTCCAATTCAGCTTGCCCCGCTTTTGATTAAGTAGAAGACAATAAGTACAACAAGCCCCAGACGTGCATGCAATAGAAAATAGGAAGGAAGATAGCAGCAGCAGCAGCAGCAGCAGCAGCAGCAGCACACTCCAACACGCACCCCACTCCTCGCGTATGCAGCATCGCAATTAACTACAACACAGCTGCAAACACATGCAGCAGAAACTGCAGCAGCAGCAGCAGTTGGTGTTGCTGCTGTTGCTGCTGCTATTGCTGCTGGTGTTGCTGCTGGTGTTGCTGCTGCTACTGCTTAGAGGCGAGGCAGACAGCAGCGGCGCAGGAAGTGTAGATGAACTTCGTTTGCTGCAGCTGCTCTTTTATTACTTTTACTGAGGCGAGAGAGAGAGAGAGAGAGAGAAAGAGAAATATTCATCATGCAGACCCCAGATTAGTTTAGCAGGTCTAGCCACTTCAGCAGTTTTAAATATATATTTTATATATATATATATATATATATATGTATATATATATAGACGCATATATATAAAAGAGATATGTTTTTCTATATGCGCATATATATCTACCTAGACATATATATTTGTGTATATATACATATATATATATATATGCATATATATGTAGATACAAATTGTATATATTCATCTAGCCTTTCTCTTTCGCTCTCTATGTATATAATCTATATTTACACGTATGCATATATATATATATATATATATATATTCTCTGCACATTGTATGTATAGATATTATATATAATGTATGGGTAGGGAGGCGCTGCTGCTGGAGGCTGCAAATTGCTCTTAAAGAAAATTAAATTATTAAAGACGAAGACAACCAAAAAATAATTTTGTTGCTGCTGCGGGGAGACAAACAGAAAATGCAGCGATTAAAAAAATAAAAAAATAGGCAAGAGCAAAGCCCTCAAATTATTATTTATTATTTATTATTTATTATTTATTATTACTAATATTATTAATTATTATTTATTACTAATATTATTATTTATTATTGTTGATTTCTATTTATTGTCATTACCATTAATCGCTATTATTTATTATTATATTTATTTATTATTATTTATTATTAATATTATTTATTATTATTTATTATTGTTATTTATTATTTATTTTTATTATTATTGCTCTCATAGGGCAATGAGGCTATCTAATTAAAAATTCGTTTTTATTATAACATCCCATCAAAGGGCGCCTTAATAAATCAAGCAAAGAGACCTCCATACAATAAGTGAGGCCTTCATAGACTAACTGAGGCCTTCATATTATATAACATAGATCGTTATTCTTATATTTATACTCGTATATATATATATATATATAAGTAAATAGTAATGTAAACACTATAAACACTGTATATATATAATAATGTGTATATTGCGTATATATGTATGCATATCTATACGTATATATATATATATATGTGTATATATATGTATATATGTATACACAATAATGCTTATTTTATCTAGTTACATTGCATCGAAGCGCGAAGTCCACTGCCTTTAAGAGAGGCCTCGTGGTGTACAGACCCTTCTATTTAAATAAAATAAAATAGAATAAAAATAAAATAAAGTAAAATAAAATAAAATAAAATAAAACAAAATAAAGAGAATAGCATCGAGATGCCTCGCAGTCTTCCTATATAAATAAATATCGATGTTAGTGTTGGTATTACTGACGAAATTTTGTTGTTATTTATTGCATATAATGAATATATTAAATTTAAATTAATGTTTTTTAAATGTTTAAATATATTTTTAATATATTTACTTGTATTTACTGCAACTTGTCCTCTCTTCTCCTGCCTTCTTCTGCCGCTAACCGGTTTGAACCACCCAGTAAAATATGCTGAAGACTTTTTTGCTTTTTGTTTGCTTAATTAAATATTTAATAGTTATATTTATAAATTTATATTTATTATTTACTTTTTATCCGCTTTCTCTCGAGAAATACTCAATATCCACAGCAATAAGAGGCCTCCTGTAATGCCGAGTAGAACCAGCAGCAGCAGCAGCAGCAGCCGCAGCAGCAGCAGCAGCAGCAGCAGCTGTTGTTTCTCTGTGTGTGTTAGTTCGTTTGCATGCATCGGGTTTTTTTTACCTTTTCTCCTTTTGTTTGAGTAATTTGTTTGTTTGTAAATGGTGAATACACTAAGTGTTATTCAGTCTTTATATTTTAACCTGCTTTTCTTTATCTGTATATACACCGCAGCAACACTCAACAGCTTCTTAAGCTCGTCTCTCTTACTCACCGGCACTCGATAGTCTCCTTCTTTTCCTTCTCTTTTCTCCTCTTCAGGTATAACTGCTAAAACTACATCTATTTGCGGCTGTTGCTGCTGTTGTTGCTGCTGTTGCTGCTGCAGCTGCTGCTGATCCTCGTGTTTTTTCTGCTGCTCTT
>NW_013550164.1:20545-35800 GCF_000499425.1 Eimeria acervulina | reverse complement strand
GCAGCAGCAGCAGCTGTTGTTTCTCTGTGTGTGTTAGTTCGTTTGCATGCATCGGGTTTTTTTTTACCTTTTCTCCTTTTGTTTGAGTAATTTGTTTGTTTGTAAATGGTGAATACACTAAGTGTTATTCAGTCTTTATATTTTAACCTGCTTTTCTTTATCTGTATATACACCGCAGCAACACTCAACAGCTTCTTAAGCTCGTCTCTCTTACTCACCGGCACTCGATAGTCTCCTTCTTTTCCTTCTCTTTTCTCCTCTTCAGGTATAACTGCTAAAACTACATCTATTTGCGGCTGTTGCTGCTGTTGTTGCTGCTGTTGCTGCTGCAGCTGCTGCTGATCCTCGTGTTTTTTCTGCTGCTCTTCTCTCTGTTTTATTCCAACACCTTTAAGCAGATCGACTCTTCGTTTTTTCTCTTTTCTTCTTTTCTCCTTTATCCTAACTAGAGACCCGTGCACAGACAGCAAACATAAACAGCAGCAGCAACACCAGCAGCAACAGCAGCACCACCACACCGACTCCGCTAGTGTACAGAAACCGCATCGAGATATATCAGCAGCAGCAGCAGCAGAAGCAGCAGCAGCAGCAGCAGCTAAAACAGTGAAAACGGGAACAGCGGCAACCGCAGCAGCAGCGGCAACCGCAACAACAACAGCAGCTCCGACTGAAGAAAAATGATACAGTAATAGGCGCATCAGCAGCAGCAGCAACAGCAGCATCAGCAGCAGAAGCAGCATATTTCTAACCCAGAGTTGTTGCAGCAGTTTGCCTCTTCGTGCCGCCGCCCTAAAGAAGAAGAAACTTAAGTGAAGGCAGCGCATGCAGCAGCAGCAGAAGTAGTAGTCGCAGCAACTGCAGCAGCAGCAGGTATTATGCAGCAGCAGATGTTATACAGCAGCAGAAGCAGCAGCAGATATTATGCAGCAGCAAAACATAAAAACAACACTCCGCAATACGCCCTAAGCAGGGCAGAGAAATCACTTAAGGCCCTCTTCGCCTAAGCAGCAGCAGCAGCAGCTGCTGCTGCTGCAGATGCTGCTGCTGCAGCAGACGCAAGCGAATACATCTACACAGGCGCACTGAGCAGCAGCAGCAGCAGAAGCATTAGCAGCATCCGCAAGAGCAGGTGCAGCAGCAGCAACAACAACAATAACAATAGCATCAGCATCAGCAGCAGCAGCAACAGCAGCAGCAGCAGCAGCATTTTTCTTGCTCTTCCTCTGTTTTATCTTTGTTTCTTTTCATTGTTTATTTTTTATTATCTCCTTCGATGTTGTGATGGAGGCCGCACACCACCGACAGCAGCTGCAGGCGCAGCTGCTTCAGGGGCCCCCAGCAAAAGAACCAGCAGCAGCAGCAGCAGCAGCAGCAGCAGCAGCAGCAGCAGCAGCAGCAGCAGCAACAGCAGCAGCAGCAGCTGCTGCACCGAACAGTCAAAAACAAACAAAAAGGCCGCCAGGTACTGCTGAGCTCTGCTCTGTTTTGTTTGTTTGTTTTGCTGCTGTTTGTTTGATTGTTTTTGTTTATTTGTTTATTTCTGCTGTTTGTTTGTTCTGTTTGTTTATTTGTTTATTTTGCTGCTGTTCGGTCTTGCGTTTTTGCTTAACTCTCTCTGTCTGTTTGTTGCGTCTGCTGTTGCTGCTACTACTGCTATTGCTGCTCTTGCTTCTGTTGTTATTGCTTCTGCTGCTATTGCTGCTGCTGCATCTATTGCTGCTGCTGCTGCTGCTGCTGCTGCAGGTCCTTCACCTGAGTTGATTCGGCGTAAGTTAGAGCAGGTGATGAGCAACCGCGACGTCTTCAGGCGCAGCGCCTCTGCCTCCTTCCAGTAAGCAAAGCATTATTAAATAATATAAATTATTTTATTTTATCTCTTTTGTTTTCTTCTTCTTTGTTTGCTGCTGCTGTTTATCTGTCTTTGTTTGTCTGCTGCTTTGTTTGATTGTTTGTTGTTTTTTTCTTCGCTTTCTTTTTGCTTTATTCCGTCGCTCTCAGTCTCTGATTGTTTGCTTCCTTCATCTGTCCTGCTGCTGCGGTTGATGCTGCTGCGGTTGATGCTGCTGCTGCTCCTACTGCTGCTGCGGCTGATGATGATGCTGCTGCTGCTGCTGCTGCTGTGTGGTAGAAGTGCAACTGTCCTCGCTGAAGGAGTTTTTGTTTGTTTTTGTTTGTTGTTTGCCTTTGCTGTTTGTTTTTCTCTCTTCGCTTAATAATAATAACAATATGATAATAATTAATATTATTTGTAGTTGGTCGTTTATTGTTTATTATTGATTGTTTATTATTGATTCCTATTATTATTATTTGTGCTATGTATATATATATATATAGTTGTATATTAATTAATAATAAAGTATTTAATTTAATTATTTAAAATAAACAGAATATGTTTGTTTATGTTTTAGTCAGTTTGACTTCAATGGCTGCGGCCGACTTCGTTTTAAAGATATTTCTGCACTTGTTTGCCGCCTCTGCATTAACTTGCAGCTCCCTCCTGTTGATGGTGAGTGCAGTGTAGTCTTTTATCTGCCTTCTTATCCTTGCTTCAACCTTATGCTAAGCCTAATGCAGCAGCAGCAGCAGCAGCAGCAGCAGCAGCAGCATTTGCTTCTGCAGCAGCAGCAGCAGCGGCAGCAGCGGCTGCAGCCTCGCTGAAGGAGTTTTTGTTTGTTTTTGTTTGTTGTTTGCCTTTGCTGTTTGTTTTTCTCTCTCCGCTTAATAATAATAACAATATGATAATAATTAATATTATTTGTAGTTGGTTGTTTATTGTTTATTATTGATTGTTTATTATTGATTCCTATTATTATTATTTGTGCTATGTATATATATATAGTTGTATATTAATTAATAATAAAGTATTTAATTTAATTATTTAAAATAAACAGAATATGTTTGTTTATGTTTTAGTCAGTTTGACTTCAATGGCTGCGGCCGACTTCGTTTTAAAGATATTTCTGCACTTGTTTGCCGCCTCTGCATTAACTTGCAGCTCCCTCCTGTTGATGGTGAGTGCAGTGTAGTCTTTTATCTGCCTTCTTATCCTTGCTTCAACCTTATGCTAAGCCTAATGCAGCAGCAGCAGCAGCAGCAGCAGCAGCAGCAGCATTTGCTTCTGCAGCAGCAGCAGCAGCGGCAGCAGCGGCTGCAGCAGTAGTAGCTGCTGTTCGAGAAGCAGTGTACTCTCTTGCGGCTCTCAGCACCAGACAGTCTGGCTTGCAGAATATCCTGTTTGTGCTGCTGCTGGTGCTGATGATGATGATGCTGTTGTTGCTGGTATTGCTGCTGCTGTTGCTGTTGTTGCTGCTGCTGTTGATGCAGCTGTTTCTGCTTGTTCTGCTGTTGTTGTTGCTGCTGCTGAATGTAGCGCTCTGCGATGTTTGACTCTGCCCCACTTCACCGAAGCCCCTTATTTAATAGATATATATATATATATATATATGTACATATATAGATATAGATATATTATACATATATTATTCAGATGATTCTAATGATTTATTTTATTTGTTTAGTTTGTTTATTTAATTAATTTAATTAACTTTATTTAATTGTTTGCAGAGGCGGCGCTTAGGAAGATTTTTAATGCCTTCGACTCCTCTGGCCGCGGGTACCTGGAGCTCGAAGACTTCTGCCGCATGGTTTGTGTTATATTTATTATATTACATTTTATTATATTATTTATGTTATATTAAATATATTATATTATGTCATAGCCCACTATATCATATCATAGTATATTAATAATATAATATCATATCATAGTATATTATATTAATAATATAATATCATATCATACTAATATTATATTATATCATATTATATAATATTATATTATACTATTTTATATTATACTGTATTATATTATATTATTATGTATCATCATATTATATTAATTATGATATATGTTATATATGCAGTACTGGGAGATACTGTGCCGAGTTCGAGAGAAGTATTATCCAGAGAAGGCGATGCGGGTTCGCCGTTCGCTGTTCGTTGGTCGTCGCAACTTAGCGCAGACAGGGCTCGCTATTACAGGTAGAGGCTTCAATCAAACTACTCAGCGTACCTGCTGCTGCTCCTGCTGCTGCTGCTGCTACTGCTTCTGCTTTTGCTCGTGCTGCTGCTGCTGCTGCTGCTGCTGCTGCTTTTGGTCGTAGTGCTACTGCTGCTGGTGGTGGTGATGGTGTTGGTGGTGGTGCTGCTGCTGCTGTTGTAGCAGCAGCAATCGAAGTAGCAGCAGCACGACAAGTACCAGCAGCAGCAGCAGCAGTATGTTTGGTGTGTTTTCTTTGTTGATTTGTTTATTCGTTAATTTGTTTGTTTGTCTCTCCTTCGATTTGTATATTTGTCTAATCAGCGAATTATTTTTTTAAATGCAGATTTGTTATTAATTAATTATCTATTTATTTATCTATTTATTTATTTATTTGTTTATTTATTTATACATTTATTTATTTATTTATATTTATTTATTTATTTATATTTATTTATTTATAGATTTGTTTACCTTTGTGAAGAAGTTGGGGTCGGGGTCATTCGGCGATGTCCACCGCGTCATCGAAAAAAGGTAATATTTATTTATTTATTTATTTATTTATTTATTTAATTTAATTTAATTCAATTTATCTTACTATTTTCTTTTATTGTTGTTATTTATTTGTTTTACTCTTTTTTGTCTTGTTATTTTATATTCTTAATATTTATTATTTTACTGCTTCCTCAGTTCTTTTGCTGCTCTCTCTCTTTTTTTTGTTTTTCTTTTTGTTTTTCTTTTTGTTTATGCTGTATCTGTCTAGCAGGTGTTTATTGAGTGGCTGTGTTTGACTGTGTGCGGTCTGCAGCAGCGGCTTAGAGCGTGTAATAAAAACAATAAACAGAGACAGAAGTCAGGTGCCTAGCGAGCAAATAGAAGCAGAAATTGAAGTGCTCAAATCCCTCGACCACCCCAACATCATCAAAATATTCGAAGTTTATGAAGACCATCATAACGTCTACATCGTCATGGAGTTCGTCTTCATATATATATATATATATTATATAATACATATAAATATGAATAAATAAATAAATATATATAATATATAGATACGTACACATTTATGTATATTATATACAGATTTATTTAAACAACTATGCGATAAAATGTGTACGATTAGAGGTGTTAAAGTATACACTTTGAAACTCCATTTTAAATATGCAATTAAAACTGAAAATCGGTGCAATTATAACCATACAACAAAATCTATACAAAGTAAAACCATATATATATATATATATATGTATATTGTATATATATATATATATATATTGTATATATATATGTATGCATACATATATATATATATATATTAGCGTAGAACCTACACAAATAAATGCTATAAAACAATACAATAAAAACTCTCCGAATTAAAAGAAAACGATAGAAATTCATACAAATGAAAACAGTCAGCGCATACAATAAAATTTATACAAATAAAAACTATGCAACTAAACACTGTAAAACAACAATCATATTAATATCAATATTAACATAAAGTATTAAGATAAAATATTATTGTTAATATGATTAACAAAACAATCTAAGCATACACAACACAATATCACTCCACGGAGCAGACAGCCGCTTCTAAACCTCCTCCTATATCTCCTGCTACAGCTGTTGCTGCTGCTGCTGCTGCAGCAGCAAAAGAGGACGAAAGGGAGTCCTTTGGGTATATTTGTCTGAGCATTTCGTTGTTGCTTTTGTGCTGTTAACATCTGCTGCTGCTGCTGCTTCTGCTTCTGCTTTTTCCTCTGCTGCATCTGCTGTTGCTGCTTCTGCTGCTGCTGCTGCTGCTGCTGCTGCTGCACAGGACATGCGAAGGGGGGGAGTTGCTGCAGCGTTTGGTGGAGGCGGAGAGTATGGGGAGCGCTTTGACTGAGAAGAGCGTCAGCGTAATCATGCGGCAGCTGATGAATGCTCTCGCCTACTTCCACAGCAAACACGTGGCGCACAAGTAAACCCAAACATTTCAATTAATTCGTTGCTTTCTCTTCAACTTTAACTCCTACACACTTAACAAACATATAATATATATGTATATATATATATGTATATATATATAGATATACATATGTATGTAGATATATATAGATATGTATATGCATAGGTGTATGGCTCTGTTTCAATGTATATCTCTGTCTACAGATGCATATACGTCTACATATATACATATTTAAGTACATTATATATGTATATAATATATATACATATATATATATATATATGGTGAGAAGGAGCTGCTGCAGAAGTTTATGGGGGAGAACGAGGCAAATGCGTTGCTGCTGTTTTTTGTTTGTCATTTGCAGAGACCTCAAGCCGGAGAATATTTTGTTTCAAGACAAATCTCCAGACTCCCCTATCAAAGTGATTGATTTCGGTACGGTTTAGGGTTTAGGGTGTAGGGTTTAGGGTTGCAGACAGCGTGGCTGTAGCCAACAACTCCTAAAAGCGAGGCAACGTCCTGCTGCTCCTGCTACAGCTGCTGCTGCTGCTGCTGCTGCTGTTGCTGCGGGTATGCAGGCCTTGCGGAGTTGTTTGAGAAGACGGATGCACACAGCAGAAATGCAGCAGGTGAGGATTCGTATGAATGAACAGAAGCCAGCTGGGCTGTTAAATCCGCCTGGAGGGGTGTTGTTTCGTGTGTTATTTTTATTATTATCGGACAAAGACATATATATATATATATATATATATATATAGCTGTTCTCTGTCTGCTGTTTCTGCTACGCAGGCACTGCTCTGTACATGGCGCCAGAAGTTTTCATGCGAAATGTGTCTCTAAAGTGTGACGTCTGGTCAGCGGGTGAGTTGTGGGGCTATTAATAAAAAGGGATTTTAGCCCTGGTGATGAAAAGGCTAATAATTTATTTTCTTTCAACGCGTTTCAACGTCTGCTGCGGATGCTTCAGGGGTCGTGATGTACTTCTTGCTCACGGGGTGTCTTCCTTTTACTGGGAGCAGCATTGATGAAGTTAAATACAAGGTTTGTAATTGTAAGCTCCTCCATGGCGGCACAAACAAAGGGAAGGGGGGATGGTTGTTTCGGCGGGGTTGGGGGGAGGGTGATGCAACTTGTCAGGTCGTTTCGAGCTCCTTGCTGTACGGAGTTCTATAATGAAAAGTTTTGTTTATCTCCAGGATTAATCTCTTTATCTTTATGGACTTACAGGCGAGCCCAATTACGCCCGAGAATGTGCACATCTCACCAAAGAAGCCGTATCTCTTATTAAGTGGATGCTTGTTAAACCGGAACGAGATCGGCCTACAGCAACGGAAGTCTTGAAACATCCCTGGTTCAAACAGGCAGACTTGAAAGACATCCAGATCTCCCCAATCATCTGCGAGAACATGAAGGTGCTGCTCCTCACGACAAGCAGCCCCACCTTTGTTTAGAGTTAAACGTTCTGCTTCTAGCGCATTCAGAAAGACCCAGGAACTTTGGATGGAAGCACCACTACACAAAGCCTTTCGATACCGGTCCTCTTACACAAACTAGAACTCCATAATATATATATATATATATATATATATATTGCGTTGCTCGACGTTGTTGCAGAAATACATGCGTCAGTCACATCTGAAGAATGCGCTGGTGAACCTGATGGTCCACCAGCTAAATGTCACTGGACCTCAGATACGGCAAATTAACGAAATATTCCGCAAACTTGACAAAGATGGAGACGGAACAATTTCCCACAGTGAATTGACAGAAGGTGTGCTACACTCCAAGGGCAAACACTCTGCTGCACTCTTTCTGCTCCCACATTTCACGGGAAGTTGAGCTGAGCATTGATTAATCTTAGGCCAGGCTGTTGGTTCTTGTGGTTTTTTCAGGCCTTGCCCAGGTGGGTCTTCCTCAGTGGGACATCAACAGGATCATTCAATCCATTGACGTTGACGACTCCGGAAACGTTTCGTATACAGGTGACGAATACACTTCACATATATATGTTTGCTGTCGGCTTTCCCCATTTCCCCTCTGAACACGGTACAAATGACGGTATTCACCGCTTGTAAGGCTGGAGGCTTGAGTTTTTGCATTTTCTTGTTCACAGAGTTTCTGGCAGCGTGCTACTCGTGGCAAGAATCGGAGCTAAACGTCATCTGGACTGCTTTCCAGAAAATGGACAAGGTAAATTTGATGCGTGGAAATACGGCATTTTCCAACTGTTATATGTTTGCTCCAGGGCATTTCGCCTTTACAAAGTGCAATGCTGAGAAACGTGGGGTGGGTTAATTATTATTTGTACAGGATGGAGATGGGAAAATATCGGTTCCGGAGTTTGAAGCAGTTCTTGGTGGCGAGGATTACCGATTAGTCCCGAAAGATACA
This sequence comes from Eimeria acervulina, assembly GCF_000499425.1. Taxonomy (NCBI): domain Eukaryota; phylum Apicomplexa; class Conoidasida; order Eucoccidiorida; family Eimeriidae; genus Eimeria; species Eimeria acervulina. The sequence goes on along the minus strand of NW_013550164.1, from coordinate 27,419 downwards.
ATAAAGGCGCTCGTGGCGCAGATAGACAAAAACGGTGATGGCCAGGTTCGTACACTGTAAACTCGGGTGCTTTCGTGCTTCCTCGATTGTGCAAAGTTAACCAGACGCAGACGATAACTGTTTTTTATTTCATGTTCATGTTTGCGCAGATCGATTGGGACGAATTTTTGCAGTACATGAAGCTGAATTGATGATAGATGATGGGTCGTTGCCTGTATCGGACAGACGGAGGTTTGTTTACTTTCCTCGGGTTCGAGATGATGATGATGATTGAAGCACTCTGCAGGACACGCTGGGTGCTGTGACAACTTATATATATTTATTGTCGCTCATGTTCAGTTGTTGGCTACGCCACACAAACAGCATCATTGCTGTGTTGTCCTCTCCGTTATAGCAAAGTGCCATGAGGACTTGGAGGTGCCGTTTGCCGCTAAGTTGTATCGTCAATGCGCTTTTGTGGCGTTTCGACTCCTTGGACTGGCACTTCGACACGCATGCTCAAAAATGTTCTGTCATGCCAATGGGCAGAGTTTGGAAACTATGGTACAGCTCTATATATACCGCCGCGAGGGTGTTCCCTATGGGCGGTGCAACTTGAGCTGCGGTGTATGTACAACTATGACTGGCGCTTGATACAGCATCCAGATGCTCGTCACATCTTTTTTGCTTGACGTTTTTGGAACTCCCTTTCTTGATCATCTCGATGGTCAGCTGATGAGTCATTTTTCACAGTATCGCAATTATTCACCAGGCCTCACCTCGAAAAGAAACAACGCGGTGTCTACCAATCACCGCGTTTGTGAAGATGAAGCCACGCAAACCCGGCACTTCAGAAACTCGCCGAAGTTCTTCCAATCCGCATACACATCAGGTACACTATGACTGCGAAGTTAACCCATTCGTTGTTAACTAACCAGGATTTCAGGGGGATCTCCAACGGACGGGAACCCTGAATTCCAGGAGTAATTCACCAGCACCAGCCCGACGGCAGGACAGTAGTGACTCCACGCCGCCTTGGACCCCGGCTGGACAACAACGTGGCCTTCCGCCTCTTCCACGAACTCAACACGTCGGGTATGTTTGTGACGGAAGTTTCGAGTAAACGATTTGCTGCTTGAACACGAAATCGGCTAACAGGTCCGCAACAGCATTTGCTCCTGAACGATTTCGGCATAGCAATAGCAACAGGCCTAATATTCCAGAGCGCCTGCGCAACGTCAACTTTGATCCGGCTCAGTCTTCATCACAACCATCCCAGCCACCATCAAGGAAGAATTCATTTCAGCCGAACCAAGCACGTTTGGAGGTCCACCAAGACTATCCAGCCTCGCCTTTCCAACTGTATTCGCCAGACGAACAACAGGACGATTCACAACAGCAGGAATTTCTGGCATCATTGGAATATCCAGCCTGGCAACCCTTCGAAAAAGGAGAGCCCTATGACTGCATTGAGCAAGCGAGAAAACAGCTAGAAAATTCCATTCCGCAACGACCTTCTGGCCTGGGCCAAATCCCAGGTCACGGAATAGGCCAAGTCCCCAGCCATGACGCTGGCCCCGATTCACGCCAAGTCTCGAGCCAACTCCCAGAGCCAATTCAGAGGAGCAACTCGAGCAACGTTCCAGGCTATGGCTACGACCAGGCCTCAGACCAAGGCACAGATGAAATTCGATGCACCTCCAGTCAAGATGCAGTCCACGGCTCTGACGAAATTCTAAACCGCAGCTCGAGCCACGTCCAAAGCCAAGTCACAGCTCAAGTTTTACGCCGCAGCTCGAGTCAAGCTACAGGCCATAGCTGGGGCCCAGTCCCGGGCCATGGCATAGGCCAAGCCCCAGCCCAACCCGCAGCGCAACCCTCATCCCATGGCGGGGCCGAAGTCATAGGCCATGGCCCTCGTCAATTATCAAATAGGGGCGTGAGCACAGACCCTCTCGATGAGACGATTTACCCCCGCCAGCGATTCTACCTGCCATACGATCCATTCCAAATGCGCTCATACCAAATGCAGCATACACGCGCATACCCTCCCCAAATAAATGACCAGCACCACTTTCAAGGCCCGCGCCCACAACATGGGCTTCAGTATAGAAGAGGGCACCACTACCAGTCATATCGAATACATCACCACTTTCCGCAGCAATATTGGCGTCCAACGTTCGTGGCACCTTTCCACAGGGTGCCTACACAGCCACCGCCCCGCCCACCAAACAGAAGAGCGTTTCAGTTTGACTGTACAACTCCAGCCTTCGTTCCTCAGTTTCCAGGGAATCGCCAACTCGAACTTGATATTTTGGCCCAGGCAAGCACTACTACTGGTTAAACAAATTCTGCACCTATTCATGTGCTTCAAAGAGAGCAGCGCTACCTTGGGTTTGGTGGCCAGACGCCATGAACACGGAGAAATACCTGCGAAAGCACAAGGACGGAGAGGGTCGAGTTTTCTTTCGAATTAAAGACACTCCGCCCGAACAACGCCGAACTTCCCTAGACGAAATTGACATTTGGGTGGATGTTGGCACAGTTCCATCCATCTTTGGGGGCAGGCCGAAAAAAGACTAGCCTGGGAAAACCTAGTATACAGGGCACGAAGCGTGGCGAGCGTCCAAAAATATGGCAGATGCAATCGCAAGTTCAATATTCACGTCCACTTATATTCCACAACAGAGCACTTTACAACAGTAGTAGATTTCCGTTTTTCAGCCGTTCCATTCATGTTCAGAATGGGACAGAAGACCGCAGCTTTGCCATTCACGGCGGTCCACCATCTTTAAACTTTCAAATATGTTTTAGTTACCCTAAGTGGGGAAACACACGAGTAGTACCGGAGTGGGGAAACGTACGAGCAGTACAACCGGGGCGGCTCAAGTCGGTGCCATACACCGTGCAAGAATTGTCCTGAGGAGGGCGCTGATCTCCCAAATAGCAGCAAGTATTACTCTGGTATGCGTTCCAAACTCTCTGCTGAATCACTGAGTGTAGATGCGATGAAATACAATGGAAGGCATACACCGCTTGCGTTGAGTACCTTGGTCGCCTGCTGCCTGAATTGACAGGCGCGCAGTTTCGTCGCTTGGAGCTAGTGAAAGAACTGAAAGATCTGTGTAATGAAGGTGTTTAAGTCAACATTTTCACTGGAAAATGATACGTCTAACATCATGAGGGATTAGTTTCCTTTGCCTGCACAGAAGAGAGGCCTGGAGGAGCGGACCCGTTGGTATGGCTGACTGGCAGCCAGCCATTGTGCATGTGGCTTGAATAGTTGTGCATTTCTATGTAAATTCCAGAGTTATTTTTCACTGTACTTTTTTTAGTTCTTTAATCCTATATAATCGTCAAGACAGGCTGGACATGTTCAGTGATCGAGGAGACCGCTGTCTGCAAGTCGTTGCATGCAACTCGTCTGTCTCGAGCATTTGCTGGCGGTCCCTAAATATCCTTCAGACGAACTGAAGACTTTATTTAAGGGAAGAGGTATCAGTTTCAAGTGAAAGTTTAGCCTCCTGGAGGGTGCAGGGCTGGCAGAGTGGCTGCTGCTGCTCCTCCTTTGGTTTGTTTCGCGTTGACTGCGAGGAATGAAGACTGTTTTCTGCGTCAATCCAAACATGTCAGGCTGTTGGCTGCATCCAGCAGTTCGTTGACCGTCAGTCTTTTTTATATTCCGAGAGGCCTGGGGCCTGCGTTTGTCGGTGTTTGTAATATCGTCAATATATCTTGTTTTCCGCATTGCTGGGTGTATGCGTTGTAAATGATTATTACTATTATTTTTCTTTCAAATGAACGGAGCGCGCTTCTGACACCTCAGTGTGCCTCTTCCTTTTTCTAAGGGCAGTTTGATTATTTGAGTTGACCAGTAGTATATTATATTATTTGCAAAGATGCTGCCTACGACTCTGCCAACTCTTGTGCCTTCGATTCCTCAAGAGGAGTTGCAGCTGCCCTCTTTGCAGCAGTTGGACTTGAAACGAAAGCGAAAGACAAATGTTGGAGGTCTGCCTTCTTTGGGTTCTCTGGGGGGCCGTCGCGCTAACAAAACGAAGGGCAAAGGGCTGATAAAGAGCGGGGAGTTGGGGGGCAGTATATCAAAGTTAGTGCGCAGCGAAAATGCAAGAGAAAAAGACAAGAGAACAGCAGGAAGAGAGCAGCAGCAGTATCCGGCTAAAGGAGAGCTTGAGGAGTTGCTGCAGATTGTAAAGACTATCGAAGAAGAATGTCTTCTAGACCCTGAAAAAGACAAAGAAGAAGACAAAGAACAAGACGCCTTCTTCAAGTGTATGGACACCATCACTCAGGTCTTAGACGAAACAAGAGAGCTTATTGAACAAAGAAGACGTATTTTAGAAACCTCAGGTAAGTGCTGTAATAACTCTGCACTCCGTCTCTACTCGCAGCTCGCTAGACTTGTGCTTTTTTTGTTTGTCTCCTGACTGTTCCCCTCGTCTTTTGTTCGTTTGTTTGTTTGTCTACTTCCTGTTTTATTTTTATCTGCTTTACGTCTGCTCTTATGCTGCTAAAGAAGTATTTGTTATGCATATGTATATATATGCATATATATATATGTATATATATTTATATGTATATATACATGTATATTATATATATTATATATATACCCGTTAACCTGCAGAACAATGCTGGTTCGCGAGGCTCTTTCTTGCTGCAACTGCCTCGATGTTCTGCTGCTGCTTCCGCTGCATCTGCCGCTGCTGCTGCTGCTTCAGCCATTGCTGCTGCTGCTGCTGGTGGTTGTGCGTTTGTTGGGGCGCCCGTCTTGTTGATGTTTGAGAATGTAAATACCGCGTGCATATCTTTATCTCTCTCTGTCTGTGTGTCTCTGTCTATCTGTCTGTGTTATATATTTTTATATTTATATGTTTAAATATATGCGTTGTGTTTGTTATGAAAAGGAATGACATATGAAGCCATCAACAAGCGCAGCGCAATAGAAGAAAATATAAAGTATATGAAAGATAAATTTAATCAGCTGGGTATCATATTTGTAGAGCAGCACAAACAGCAGAAAAAGCTGCAACTGAGCGACGAAGAGATGGAGAGGAGACACAAGCAGCTGAACTCTTTGCTGCGGTATCGTCTTCTTTCTTTTTAATCAAATACAAATATTATTATAGTCTTAAACTCTCTGTCTTGTTAGAGTTTATTAACTCTGCTGCTGTTTGCTGATGCATTCATCTCTTAGTTGTCTTCGTTTGCTTTGTTTTGTTTGTCTTTGTTTATTTCAAATATTTATCTTTTTATGTCTCTGCCGAGATCTGCTTTGCTGCTTCTTTATAAATATCTTTCTACGCTCGTTCTTTGGGTTTGTTTGTTTGTTTGTTTGTTAATTTGCTTGCTTATTTATTTATTTATTTATTTATTAATTTGTCTTCATTTGTTTATTTTATTTTTTCTGTTTGTTTTCTGTGTGTCGCTCTGTTTGCTTGCGTGGCGTTTGTTTGTCTCCTTCTCCCTCCCTTCACTTAACTACTCTATTTATTTATTTATTTATTTATTCATCTATTTTATTTATTTACTTTATTTATTTAATTATTTATTTGTTTGTATCAGGGAGATAGAAGCGGTGCATCGGCTAAGCAAAGGCGCCCCACAGTCGTTTGACTCGATGGAGGGCCGTCCGACTGCAGCAGTATCTCTAACAGAGCTGATGAAAAGCAGCAGCAGCAGCAGCAGCAGCGGCAGACCATCAACAGGAGCAGCAGCAGCAGCAACAGCAGCAGCAGCAGCAGCAGCAGAAGAGCTGTCTGCTGAAGATGAAAGAGTACTTCAACGATGGGCCGAGCGAGACAAAATTTTCGACGCTAAAGTCGTAGAAATCGGAAAATCAATCGACAAAATCGGTGAAATAAATTATTTAACTTTTTCACGCTTTGTTTGCTTCTAAATTTACTCTTTTTTACGCACCTTAGCCCTTTAGTTTTAGCACTCTTACATATTATTTATTTTGTAGCATTCTTCATATCTATTTTTAGGTGTATGTGCATATATAGAGTTGCCTATAGGTATATATATATATATATATATATATTTATATTTACTCGCATTTTAGTGTATGTTTATATCTTTATTGAATATTTTATGTTTTGTTTGTTTTGTTGAAGTGCACTTTGCTTTTTAAATTTATTTCTTCTTTATTCATTTCTTTCGTTCTTCCCTCTGCGGCTCTCCATCGCGAGTTTGCTTGCTGCTTCTGCTGCTGCTGCTTCTGCTGCTTCTGCTTCTGCTGCTGCCGCTGCTGCTGCTGCTGCCAGTGTTTCCGTTTCAGTGTACCGAGTCGGCCCTGCTGTTTCTGCTGCTGTTGCTGGGTGGATCCCTCCTCACTTCTGTGGTGTGCTGCTTGTGCTGCTGCTGTCGCTGCTGCTGCAGCTGAAGTTGCTGTTACGATTGGAGAGCATGCGGAGCAGCAGCGGGAGCGCGTTGAGAAGTTAGGAGAGAAGACGCAGCAGGCAGCAGCAGAGCTGCAGGCGTTAGACAACAAATTGAAGCTGTTTATGAAGCAGCAAAACCCTACACACTTCTGCTGCAAGCTGCTGCTGCTGCTAATTGTGCTGCTGCTCTGCTGCTTCGTCTTCTCTACTATCTACGCCCGCTACTTGAAGAAGGCCTAAGAGGAAGCCGCATAAATAATAAAATAAAAATAAATATAGAATTAATTAATATATTTAATTTATTTTTTCTTCACATTATTACTTCAATAGTACAAACAACAACTCCAAACTGCCCAAATCAAATTCCGCGTAAATCTCTCTGTGTTTATTTACTAATAAATAAATAAATATATAAATAAATATAAATATATATATAAATATATGTATATATATATATTTATTTATTTATAAAGAGAAAAACAGAAAAGAAA
>NW_013550164.1:19948-20445 GCF_000499425.1 Eimeria acervulina | reverse complement strand
CTTTTTTGTTATTTTCATAAATTTCTTATTTTAAACTCAACTCGCAACGGCACAGCGTTATGCTAAGTTTAGTCGAGTTTAGGGTTTAGGGTTTAGGGTTTAGGGTTTAGGGTTTAGGATTTAGGGTTCTTTCTCCATTTTCTTTGTTTTTTATTTTAACTATTTCTGCATTTTGTTTGTTTTGTTTTGTATCGACGGCGTCCTCTCTTCGATTTATTTTGCTTTTCTTCGTGGTTATTTGTATAGTTTATTTGTGCTGTTATTTCTTATTTTAAACTCAACTCGCAACGGCACAGCGTTATGCTAAGTTTAGTCGAGTTTAGGGTTTAGGGTTTAGGGTTTAGGGTTTAGGGTTTAGGATTTAGGGTTCTTTCTCCATTTTCTTTGTTTTTTATTTTAACTATTTCTGCATTTTGTTTGTTTTGTTTTGTATCGACGGCGTCCTCTCTTCGATTTATTTTGCTTTTCTTCGTGGTTATTTGTATAGTTTATTTGTG
>NW_013550164.1:17510-18463 GCF_000499425.1 Eimeria acervulina | reverse complement strand
TATATATATATTATATCTATATATATAGACATCTCCCCACACGCATATTTACATATAATTATATATACAAAATTATATGCATACATATATATAATTATATATATATATAATTTTATGTATAATTCTATATATATAATTATATGTATAATTATATATATATAATTATATGTATAATTAAATATATATAATTATAATAATAATTATATATATAATTATATGTGAACAAAATCAAACAAAATTATATTTCTTTGTGCAGCTTTATACAAACCTATTTGCTAGACAAAATCACATATAAATAAACAAAGAAAAATAACTAAATAAATAAAACAAGTATATCTATTTATCTATTTATATATTTATATATTTATATATTTATTTATATTTGTTTTTTTAAACAAACAAGAAAAAGTCGCACAGTGCTGCGTTGACGCGCTGCAAATATCTGCAGATCAAACGCCTTCAGCAAACTTCCCTTTGTAATGCAATGCTATTTGCTGCTGCTGCTGCTGCTGCTGTTGCTGCTGCTGCTGTTGCTGTTGCTGCTGTTGCTGTTGTATATATATAATTTTATGTATAATTCTATATATATAATTATATGTATAATTATATATATATAATTATATGTATAATTAAATATATATAATTATAATAATAATTATATATATAATTATATGTGAACAAAATCAAACAAAATTATATTTCTTTGTGCAGCTTTATACAAACCTATTTGCTAGACAAAATCACATATAAATAAACAAAGAAAAATAACTAAATAAATAAAACAAGTATATCTATTTATCTATTTATATATTTATATATTTATATATTTATTTATATTTGTTTTTTTAAACAAACAAGAAAAAGTCGCACAGTGCTGCGTTGACGCGCTGCAAATATCTGCAGATCAAACGCCTTCAGCAAACTTCCCTTTGTAATGCAATGCTATTTGCTGC
>NW_013550164.1:6585-17410 GCF_000499425.1 Eimeria acervulina | reverse complement strand
GCTGCTGTTGCTGCTGTTGCTGCTGTTGCTGCTGTTGCTGCTGCTGCTGCTGCTGTAGATTGTCCTCCTAATGTTGCTTCTGTTGCTGCTGCTGCTGCAGATGCTGAATCTGCTGCTGCTGCTGCTGTTGCTGTTGCTGTTGCTGTTACTTCAGCACTTGCACTTGGTGCTGCTGCTGGTGCTGGTGCTGCAGTTGCTGCTGCTGCAGTTGCTGCTGCAGCTATTCTGTATGAATAAGTTGAGGAGTTTGCTGCAGATTGTGTTGGATACGAAGAACGAGTGCGCCGTAGGGGAGGTCTCTGTACAGCTGAGAGTTTGTTAGCAGCACAGCCTGCATAATTTTATGCATTACTAACTTAAATTCTTCTTTAGTTGTTCCTTCTAAAGGCTCTACCTGAAGATAAACAAACAAGAATATATGCGCTGTATATGCAGTGTATACATATATACGTATATATATATATACAGCTATATACATATATATATATATACAGTTATATACATATATATATATACATATATATATGTATATATATATATATCAAACCAAACTCCGCAGCAACAACTCTCACTGCGGCATGCAAATAAAATAAAAATGAAAATAAATAAAAATCAAAAGAATAAAAAAGAATAGAAAAGAATAATTAATAAAAATAATGATCAGAAATTATATTTTATTAATTTAGATGCATACACCTCAAACTCTCTATTACCTTTTTTCTCATTATTTACTTATTATTATTTTCTGTTTATAATTTATTGTTTGTTATTTATTGTTTATTAATTATTTTTATTATTTATTATTTATTAATTGTTATTAACAATTTGTTTTTAACTTCATTTATTTTCTCAAAGAGGAATAAAAAACATTTTCTATGACTGGCAATATCTTCACTTTGAGCTGTACAGACACCTGAGCTGCTGCAGCAAGACATTTAGAACCAATATATCTGCAGCAGCAGCAACAGCAGCAGCAGCAGCAGCAGCAGCAGCAGCAGCAGGAAGCGAGCGTACAGAGTAAGAGAAGGCTACGACATCATTTGCTGCAGTGATGCCGCTGTCTTTTAAAAGACAAACGCTGCTGCACAAATCAGCGAGAAAATCTGCTACTAATAAACCTGCAGCTTCAACAGCATCATCCAACTCCCCCTCCTCCTCCTGCTGCTGCTCCTGCTGCTGCTCCTGCACCTGTTCCTGCTCGTGCAGCTGCTCGTGCTGCTGCTGCACGTGCTGCTGCTCCTGCTGCTCCTGCTGCTGCTGCCGAGCTTCTCGAAGAAGGATGGGTTTGCTGAAGAGACAGTGAATTGTTTGAGGCGATGGCGGCTCCTCTGCTGCTCCTTCTCCAAAGGTCTCATCTGAAGCAGCAGCAGCAGCAGCAGCAGCAGCGACAACAGCTGCAGTAGCAGCAGCGAATTCGCTCTTCTCTTTTATCTGAATTTGTATGAATTCAAAGGGACCCGAGAGACACAGCAGCAACAACAACGAAAACAGCAACACCAACAACAGCAGCAACAGCAACAGCAGAAGCAACAGCAGCAGCAGCAGCACTAGCAGCGGGAACAGCAGCAGCAGCAATAGCAGCAGTATCAACAGCAGCAGCAGCAGGTGCAGCAGCAGCACCAGCGCCGCAGCAGCAGAGCAGCAGCAGCAGTACCACCGCCGCAGCAGCAGCAGACCAGCAGCAGCACAGCGCAGCAGCAGCAGCAGCAGCAGAGAAGAAAGGCGTTTACATCCTGCAATGAATTCTACTTCATCAGGACAGAGAAGCGAAAGAATTGAACTGCGCGGCAGCAAACCAGAGATGTTTGTTGTTGCTGCAGTAAAAGCCTCTTCGGTGAGGTTGAGGTGTCTGTACACCTCAGACTCCAGCGCATCGCCCCCCTGCAGCAGCAGCAGCAGCAGCAGTAGCAGTGGCAGCACAAACCTAGAGCAGCACGAACATACAAACAAACGCAGAAAAAAGACGAGGGCAGCTGCAGCAGCAGAAACAACAGCATCAATTGCTGCACCAGACAATGCAGTAGCAGCAAATGCAGCAGCAGCAATTTCAGCAGCAGTAAATGAAGCAGCAGCAAATGCAGCAGCAGCAAATGCAGCAGCAGCAAATGCAGCAGCAGCAAATGCAGCAACTTCGTCTACTCACTAGCACCGATATAAAAAGCGAAGGGCCCTCTGCACGCAACCCAACCACCTCCAGCGGACCCTGCAGCAGCAGCAGCATCAGCAGCAGCAGCAAACAAAACGGCATTCACCAGCAGCACCAGCAGCACCAGCAGTACTAAGAGCAGAAGCAGCAACCGCAGCAGCAGCAGCAATAGCTGCAACCTCAGCAGCAGCCGCAGCAGCAGCAGCAACAGCAGCAGCAACAGCACCAGCAGCAGCAGCAGAAGCAGCATTTTGGTTTCTTCTGCTTACTGCTTCAGGCAGAGCCTCTTGCAAGCTGTTCTCCGTTTGCTGCAGCAGCAGCAGGAGCAGCCGCCTTGCTGCTGCTGCTGCCACTCGGTCTTCTTGCTCCCCAGGTGAACCATCTTGCTGCTGCAGCAGATGCAGCAGCTGCAGCAGCTGCAGCAGCACGACAGAAGGACGAGCAGCACCGGCGCTGCCCTTCACACTCTCCTGCAGCAAACTGTATGCCTCTGCTGCTCCCAGCAGCGACACCAACTCAACAACCAGCAGCGACACCAACTCAACAAACAAATCATGCATCTGTTGTTGCTGCTGCTCTTGCTGCTGCTGCTGCTGATAGGCGTCTAGCCATTGGTTGAGGGCCTGCAGCTTCTGCTGCCAGCTGCGCAGCTGTCTCCCCTCGGAGTGTATACGCAGGTATATATCAAAAGCAGCAGCAGCAAAGTTTTCTTCTGAGCGACAGAGCTGAGGCATTATTACTAACTCCCTCCAGACGCTATAACTCCTTTTGCTGCTCTTTATGCATGCAGCAGCAACAGGGTCTGTATACACCTCAACAGGACCTTCAGCACCCCACGTCTCTGCAGCAGCAGCAACAGCAGCAGCAGCAGCAGCATCAGCAAAGCAGCGCAGCAACACAAACAGAGTACCTGCGGTAAATAACGCCTGCAACAAACGTAATGCTGCAGCAGCATCAACACAAACAGCAGCAGCACCAAAGCCAGCAGCAGCAGCAGCAACAACAACAGCAGCAACGCCAACGCCACTAACAGCACTCGCAGCAGTAGCAGCAGCAGCAGCAACAGCAGCAGCAGCTCCTTACTAAGGAAATCCTCTACTGGAGGTTGTTGAATTGCCTGTAGAACTTCACAGAGATGATGCTGCGATTGTTTGCTGTCTGTGGGGTGCTGCTGAGGTGTATATACACCTAAGAGCAGAGCTGTCTTTGTCTCTTTAATAGACAGCTGCAGCACTGCTACTTCTATTAATCTTCCGACGGCCCCCAAAGACATCTGCTCCTCTAACACAGCTATAAAACCCCCAACAAATACTTCCTCTTGCTGCAGACGCTGCGGCACCTGCTGCAGCAGCTGCAGCAGCAGCAGCAACAGCAGCAGCACAAGCAACAGCAGCAGCGGCAGCAGCAGCACACGCAGCACCAGCGGCAACAAACAACTTATATCGGCAACACAGAACAAGCTGTTGCTGCCTTCAGGCTTAACTGCTCCTGCTGCTCATAAGGCAACGGCAGCAGCAGCAGCAACAGCAGCACAAGCAACAGCAGCAGCAGCAGCAGCAGCACCAGGCAGATCATGGTCCCCCCTTCTGCATGCAGCGATTTAAACAGCAATGAGGAGGCAGAAGGAGCTGATAGAGGGAGAGTAAAAACAAATAAAAACAAAAATTAACAGAGATGCCGCCCCGCTGTCTCCTTCTGCAGCACCACCTAAATTTGTTGTTTGTATTTGTCTCTCTGCTATTCCTGTCTCTCTCTGTCTCTCTCTGTCTCTCTCTCTCTTTATCTGTCTCTTTATCTGTCTCTTTATCTGTCTCTCTCTCTGTCTCTCTGTCTCTCTCTCTCTGTTTCTCTCTCTCACTCTCTCTCTCTCTCTCACTCTCTCTCTCTGCTTTGTTCTTTATTTAGTTGTCTCCTTATTTGTCTCTTTCTGTTTATATGTTTATCTCTCGCTTTGCCTTTTTGTTTGTTTATTTGTTTATTTATCTATTCATTTATTTTAATTTGTCTTCTCCCTAATATTTATTTAATTAATTTAATTAAATTAATTTATTTAATTTATTTAATTTATTTAATTTATTTAATTTAATTAATTAAATTAATTTATTTATTTAATTAAATTAATTAATTTATTTAATTAAATTAATTAATTTATTTATTTGCACTCACCGTCTTCTCTCCCGTCTTCACCCTCAGCAAAATTTTCTGCATTTCTTTTTTATTTAATTTTAACTCCAATTCCCTCAAATGGCGAACCCCAGACCCAAACCCAAACAAATTAGAAGGTAATAAAGGGGCCCCCAAAGGGGCCCCCACAGATGCCTTTAGATGCTTCCCTTCTTCATGCGCCCCCAGAGGGGCCCCCAGGGCCCCTAGAGGGGCCCCCAAAGAAGTCCCCAGAGGGGCCTCCAATGGGTTCAACAGAGGGGCCCCCAGAGGGGCCCCCAGTGGGTTCAACAGAGGGGCCCCCAGAGAGGCCCCCAATGGGTTCCCTAGGGGGGCCCCCAGAGGGGCCCCCAAAGAGGCCCCCAATGGGTTCCCTAGGGGGGCCCCCAAAGGGGCCCCCAAAGGGGCCCCTAGAGAAGCGCCCAGAGGGGCCCACAGAGGGGCCCCTAGAGGATTCCCTTTGTTGGGGGCCCCTAGAAGATCCTCTTTATGGGGGCCCCCCAGAGGGGCCTTGAAAAGCATAGCTTCATGGGGGGCCCCAAGAAGGGCCCCAATAGGGGCTCCAAGAGGGTTTCCTTCTTGGGGGCCCCCCAGCAGCCACCCCACATACTGCTCGTTCTGGGGGGCCCCCAGGGGGGCCCCCAGTAGTTTGTCTTCATGGGGGCCCCCTAGAGGGTTTTGTTGACTGGGGGCCCCCTTTGCTGCTGGAGATGCGTGGGGTATTTCCATAGGGGCCTCCCCTTGGGCTTCTAGGGGCTTCTCCTGTGCCCACCTGTGCTGCTGCTGCGGCACCTGCTGCTGCTGCTGCTGCAGCTGCTGCTGCCGCTGCAGTTGCGAAGAGGGGCCCCCTGAAGGCAAAGGCGAAGGATTAGAAGAGGAGACGACAAAGGGCTGGGAAGAAGGCCGATAAGAAGAAGGAGCCTGCAAGTGCAACGCCTGCTGCTGCTGCTGCTGATGCTGCAGCTGCTGGTGTGGCTGCTGCAGCAACTGCTGATGGCGCTGCTGCTGCTGCTGGTGCAGCTGCGGCTGTTGATAGTGCTGCGGCTGTAGACGCTGCTGATGACGGTGTTGCTGCTGCTGCTGCTGTAACGGGGAATAGGCTGCGCTCGCTCCCGGCAGGGCTGCCTGTTGTCCTGCTGCTGCTGTTGTTCCTGCTGCTGTTGGTGCTGCTACTGCTGTTGGTGCTGCTGCTGCCGTTGGTGCTGCTACTGTTGCTACAGGGCCCACAAGAGAGCTCCCGTGTTGCAGCGGCCCTTGCAGATGCTGCTGCAGGCGTTGTTGCTGCTGCTGGTGCTGCTGCTGCAGGCGCTGCTGCTGCAGCTGCTGGTGCTGCTGCAGGCGCTGCTGCTGCTGGAGGCGCTGCTGCTGCTGGCGCTGCTGCTGCTGCAGGCGCTGCTGCTGCTGGCGCTGTTGCTGCTGCTGGCGCTGCTGCTGCTGGCGCTGCTGCTGCTGCTGGCGCTGCTGTCGTTGCAAGTCTTGCGCAGCTGCCAGTCTTGCTTGCTGCTGCAGCTGCTGCTGCTCGCGGCGAGACAGAGGAACAGCAGTGCCGCTGCTGGTGCTGCTGCTGCTGCTGCTGCTGGTGTTTGCATTGATGCTTACAGGTGCAGACCTTCGTTGAGGTTGACTCCCCTGCTGCTGCTGCGTCGGTTGCTGCAGTTGCTGCTGCTGCCGCAGTTGGTTGTGCTGCAGTTGGTACTGCTGCAGTTGCTGCTGCTGCCGCAGTTGCTGCTGCTGCGGTTGCTGTTGGTAGTGCTGGTGCTGCAGCAGCTGCGCATCGTTGCGCTGACTGGCTCTGTGGCTTTGCTGCTGCTGCTGCTGCTGCTGCAACTCTTCTTCTTCGTCATCTTCATCAAATTCCTCTAGGAAAAGGTCGCTGCTGCTGTCGTCTGCTGCTGCCTGGCTGCCTCTAGAGGCAGCAGCAGCAGCAGCAACAGAAGCAGCAGGTGGTGCTGCACCTGCATGTTCCTCAGCGTTCGTCGCCTTTTGCGATGTCGTTGCGCTGCGTACTACTCCTCCATTTGCTGCGGGCGCTGCTGCAGGTGATGCTGCTGCTGCTGCTGCTGTTGCTGCTGGTGCTGCTGCTGGTGTTGCTGCTGCTGGGCGTTCTGTCTGCCTTCGCACAACATATAAATCGCCCCCTCCAGGAGCTGAATCACTTCCAGAGGACCGTTGCTGCTGCTGCAGCTGCTGCAGCTGCTGCAGCTGCTGCTGCTGCTGCAGCTGCTGCAGACCGTTGCTGCTGCTGCAGCTGCTGCAGCTGCTGCAGCTGCTGCTGCTGCTGCAGCTGCTGCAGCTGCTGCTGGGGAGCGCTCTCTGTGGCCTGGGTGAAGTATGCTTGCTGCTGTCGTTGCTGCAGCATTAGCTGCTGCTGCAGCAACAGCTGCTGCTGCTGCTCTGGTGTTGCGTTCGGGTCGAGGGAGAGGGCCGTCGGTGGCTGCGGGGTTGCTGCTGCAGCTGTTGCTGCTGATGGGAGGGTTCCTGCTGCTGGCTGCACGGCTGCTCCCAGTTGCTGCTGCTGCTGCTGCTGCTGCTGCAGGTCTTGCTGTCTCTGTGCGTTGCTGAGAGCGTATTGCTGCATGAGAAGCTGCTGCTGCCTCTGCTGCTCTTCGTGCTGCAGCCTGAGCAGTGTTTCCGTCTCAAGTATTGCGTTTTTTTGCTGTTGTTGTTGCTGCTGCTGCTGCTGCCGCTGCTGCTGCTGCGCTGCTGCTGCGCCCGCGTCAAATACAGCTTCTAGCCCGTCTGTATGAAGCACAGTTGCTGTTGCTGCTGCTGCTGCAGGATACACAAAGACGTCGTAGCTGTCCTTCAGAGACAGCAGCAGCAAATCAACTTCCTGCATACTGCACACAACCCCACTAAACCCTTGGCTGTCTGCGCTGCTGCGAGGGCCTTTTGCTGCTAGCACAACTCCTGCAGGAAGCTGCCTCTCCTGCTGCTCCTGCTGCTGCTCCTGCTGCTGCTCTTGCTGCTGCTCTTGCTGCTGCTCCTGCTGCTGCTCCTGCTGCTGCTCTTGCTGCTGCTCTTGCTGCTGCTCTTGCTGCTGCTGTAGACGTCGCGCGGCAGCAGCCTGAGAAGTGCCGCTTCTCCACATCTGGGGGCCTCCCACACCAATTGGGAGGGGAGGCTGCTGCTGCAGCAACTGCTGCTGCTGCTGCTGCTGCTGCTGCAGAAGAATTTGCTGTTGCTGCTGCTGCTGAAGTAGGAGCAGTTGCTGTTGTTGCTGCTGTTGTTGTTGCTGTTGTTGTTGTTGTTCCAGAAGCTGTTCCTTCTGTTGCTGCTGTTGTTGTTGTTGTTGCTGCTGCTGCAGTAGCAGCTGCTGCTGCTGCTGCAGCTGCTGAGGTGTATCCTCACCTGCACGAATTGCAGGAGGATTTGGCAGCCAAGGGATATTCCACTGAGGCCCCTCGGACACTCCCTTGAGGTCAACTATTTGGTGCAGCACATTTTGCTGCTGCTGCTGCTGCTGCTGCTGCTGCTGTTGCTGCTGCTGCTCTCTGTATTTGAAGCAGCAGATGAGTGCAGCCTGCAGCAGACCCGTCTGCTGCGCTGCTGCTTCTTCACGAAGTGCAGCAGCAGCAAAGGGGCCCCCAGAAGCAACACCAACAGCCCCCCATTGCTGCCGTGGGGCCCCCCAGTGAGACGGCTGAGGGATAGAAGCGAAGAGGAAGCCCTGAGCTTGCTGCTGCACCATGACTTCAATCGGCTGCTGCTGCTGCTGCTGCTGTTGCTGCTGCTGCTGCTGCTGCAGGGCTTCAAAGGAGCGTCCAAATGCTTCTAGCTGCAGCCCCAGCAGCTTCTGCAGCAAAGGAAGACACGTAGGGAAGGCTGGCGCTCTGCAGCGGTTGTCTTGCTGCTCGCAGTAAGCAAAGGGTGAAGCAAAGCCCCAGCACTCAGCATCTTGAGTGCACTCCTGCCCTTCTAGAGCCTCGCATGCAACCTGCAGCAGCGCCTGCTGCTGCTGCTGCTGCTGCTGCAGCGATGCTGCTGCTGAGGGGCTATCAGCAGCAGAAAGAAACCCCACAATGATGGGGCGACTCCACGGAACACAAACATGAAGCGGAGACACCGCAGGCCCGATGCTTACAACACCTGCATGCACAACACCCTTTCCTGCTGCTGCTGCTGCTGCTGCTTCTGTTGTTGCTGCTGCTTCTAGTGCTGGTGCTGGTACTGCGTCTGCTGGTAGTGTTGTTGCTGCGTCTGTTCGCGCGTCGGCTGCTGCAGCAGCAGCACCAGCAACACCAGCAGCATCAGCAACACCAGCAGCAGTAGCACCAGCAGCAGCAGCAGCAGCAGCAGCAGCAGAAGGGAAGACAGAGAAGGGAGGGCTGCAGATTTGATTTAAGCATATTAAACCATTAACACATTCCAGTGAGGATACACCCCAGCACTGCTCCCCTAAACGACGCTGCGGAGAGCAGCCGCCACCTGCTACTGAACAGTAGTAGCCCTGCACGCAGCAGCAGCAGCAGCAGCAGCAGCAGCAGCAGCAACAGCAACAGCAACAGTAGCAAGCAGCAGCAGCAATAGCAGCAACAGCACCAGAAACAACAGCAGCAGAAACAGCAGCAGCAGCAACAACAGCAGCAACAACAGCAGCACGAGGAACGGGTGAGGGCCCTTCATCAACCCGAGCACCACAGCAGCAGCAAACATGCAATCACTTGAGGGAAACAGCAGCAGCAACCTGCAGTAAACCTCCCAAGACCAGCAGCAGCAGCAGCAACAGTAACAACAACAACCCCAGTAGCCGCAACAGCAGAGGCAAAAGCAGCTGCAGCAGCAACAACAGCAGCAGCAACAACATCCTCAGTAGCCGTAACGGCGGAGTCAGAGGAAGCAGCAGCAGCAGCAGCAGCAACAGCAGCAACAACAGTCGTAGTAGCCATAACATCACCTACAGAAGCTGCAGCAGCAGCAGAAGCAGCAGCAGCAGAAGCAGCAACAGCAACTGCAGCAAGGAGGTCTGCCTCACCTCTCTGCAGCAGGTGCTGTCACAGCCAGAGACGCCTCTGGTGTTAAGGCCGCCCTGCAGGGGAATGAAGCGCCCAGTAGAACCCAGCTGCTGCTGCTGCTGCTGCTGCTGCACATAGAGTTGTTCTCTTGCTTGCTGCGAGGTAAAGGGAGATATGCACTCGCCCCGTGTTGCACTGAGAAGGTCGCAACTAACTTGACCTTGCTGCTGCTGCTGCTGCTGCTGCTGCTGCTGTTGCTGCTGCTGCTGCTGCTGCAGAAACAGCTGCTGCTGTTGCTGCTGTTGCTGCTGTTGCTGCTGTTGCGGCGTTTGCACCGCCCAGCCTAGGCTGCCTGGTGCTTGGCTGGGGAGGCCTCCTGCTGCAGCAGCGCCACCTGCATTGGTGCTGCTGCTGCTGCTGCTGCTGCTGCTGCTGCTGCTGCTGCTGCTGAGGGGAATGTCTTCTTCTTCATCTATCCACTGCACATCATCTCCCCAACTCTCATCCCAGGGGACCCATTCCTCTTCCTCGCTTTCTTCTTCATTGTCTGCTGCTGCTGCAGCAGACGCAGCACCAGCAGCAGCACCAGCAGCAGCAGCAGCACCACCACCACCACCAGCATTGGATAAGGCTTCGCCCCGAGGGGCCATACGGCCCCTCCTCCTTACAGGGCGACCCCCAGATTGACGCCTCCCGTCAGATGCTGCTGCTGCTGCTGTTGCAGCTGCTTCTGTTGCTGATGTCGCCGGTGCTGCTGCTGCTCCGCCTCCTCTTCCTGCTGCTCCGCCTCCTCTTCCTGCTGCTCCGCCTCCTCTTCCTGCTGTTTCTGCTGCTCCTGCTGCTCCTGCTGCTCCTGCTGCTCCTGCTGCTCTTCCTTGTCTTCCTCCTACACCTGGTTCTGATGTTGCTGCTGATTCTGCTGTTGCTCCAGGTGCTGATGCTGCTGCTGGTGTTGGTGCTGCTGCTCCTGCTGCTCCTGCTGCTCCTGCTGCTGCTGATGCTGCTGCTGCTCCTGGTGCTGCTGCTCCTGGTGCTGCTGCTGCCTCGCCGCCTCCTCGTGCTGCTCCTGCTGCAGAGGAAGGCGGAGGGCGGGTGTTTCGGTCAGCAGCAGCAGTTGCTGCTGGAGCTGTCTGACGGCTTTGCTGCTGTGGAGACCGACGTGCGTATGCGCCGGGTCCCCTTGCTGCTGCTGCTGGTGCTGCTGGTGCTGCTGCTGCTGGTCCCGGGGCGTTTGCTGCTGCTCCTGTTGCTGCCCCTGTCGTTGCTGCAAACCCTACGCCCTCCTCTCCTGCTGCTGCTGCAGCGGCGTTTGCTGCTCTTGGCGCCCGCTGACTTGCTGCTGCTGCTGCTGCTGCTGCTGCTCCAGCTGCTGCTGCACCTTCACCAGCCGGAGGCCTGTCGTCCGTGGCAACGGGTGGCCTGTTTGCTGCTTCTGCCGCTGTTGTTGCTGTTGCTGCTGCTGCTGCTGCTGCTGCTGCTGCTGCTGCTCCGCTTCTATTGGCCGCTGGCCGCCTTCGTGCTCCTGTCTGCTGGGGCGTATAGGCAGCTGTGTTTTGTGTGC